>NC_135773.1:6471089-6567333 GCF_028453695.1 Augochlora pura | reverse complement strand
GAGACCAAGTGAGAGAAAGAGCCAGAGAGAGAGAGAGAGAGACGCTACTGTATCGCCGAAAGCCGCAAGAGTGGATGGAGCCGCCGGTGCATCGTCGGACCTTTAAAATGACACATGCACTCGTATTCGGGGCGCGTGACTCGCATGCGGCGAACGGCGAACGGCGAACGGCGACCGACCGGAAACCATTGAGAAACGATCCACGCGCTTAACGTATTGACCCACTTCCCGATATGAATCTTGTTCTTGACTCGCTGAAAATCACCGGTCCGGCCCGGCACGTCGTCTCCACCGGCACCCACCGGTCCGAACTCCGCCGATAAACCGGCGATTCGTTCCAACCGGTTCACGCTATGTACACTGTGGCGATCGAACCATCGCCCGCGTCCTCCTCGAAACCGAACACGATTCCCACTGGCTTCGTTTTCCTCGGATCAAATCCACCGTCCAGCCGGCATGCTCTTTTTGACGATCTCTCTGCCGGTCCTGGCGAATTAGTTATCTATTTTTCATGGGCCACTTCGACACGATTTTCTGGCTCCGGGAAATATCTGGTTCACTCGTTGGATTTTTACGATAGTGTTGGGAGATTCTTGAATTATTTGGGCAGAGCAGTGTTCCCGGTATTTATAAAATTATGCGGTTGGATTTAGTTGGTTTGAGTTTGTTCGTAGTGCAATTTGGGTGGTTACAATTATGATTACGTCGAAAATATGTCAGAGTTATGTTAAAGATATGTTAAAGATACGTTAAAGTTATGTTAAAGTTGTGTCAAAGTTATGTCAAAGTTATGGCAAATTATAGTAGCGTTATGTCATGGTAGCCTTTTTTTATTGCGAGTGACAAGGGTCTGTATTTATTATTATTAGTCCGTTACTGTTTTTTTTTTTTAATTTGTATTTTTTACTGACCAAATCTATCGGCACCACATTAATAAAAATGAGTTTTAATTGAATCTGTTCTATACGATGGGTGATTTTAATGGTAACATATTAAGATAATTTACAGTAACTTTATAATTTATTCCACGTGTTTTGTTAACATTTTGACGAGTACAGAATACATTATAAAATGTAGGTTTCTTTTCTTTCTGCTCGGTAAACTCGGTACAAACGTTAAACGCCCACGTAATCGATTCATCTGTTGCTATCGATTCTTTAAACTTTTTTTCGAACAGGAATTTTCTTGGTCGATCTTGTTTTTCTTGAACCGTAAATTGTATCCGGCCGCGGAACTAAAGTTTCTCCGCAACTTCTATTCGTGTTAAAGCCTGTTTTCATGGACATGAAAGTGTCCCTAGACGAACCACTAAATTGTCCTTCCAATCTTGCATTTTCTCTTGTTTAATCCCTTGCTCTACTTTGACGAGACAATTTACGAAAATACTTTCTTTTTAAATTTAACATTTATTTCTTATTTTCCATAGATGTAAGTTCAAAACGGAACAATAATTTTCAATTAAAATTGTACGAAATCATACAGGGTGTTCCCTGAATCAATGGCGAAAAATAACCGAGCAAAGATTAGTGGCGCATCCAATTTTATAAATTCAATTTGACGGAAAAAAAAATTTTTGATTATAAGAAATTGCCAATATGGTCGTCATGATATGCAAAGTGTTAATATCCATGTATTTCATAACACATCGCTTAGATTTTCGAAGAAATTCCATCCGTATTACATATACAATTGAACAAAAACGACAGGCAACATACTTTTGGTCCAACGTCCGACCAACGCGAGCCTTTTCTACTTGCGCCGAACCCAGCCGTATACTCTAACACCATTCCGGGCAAATTTGTATTCCGCGACCCATTTCCGAAATTATGCCATGTTTCCCGAACCACCGATACCCCACCGGCTATCCATAAATATGAAAGCTCTCGCGTCGGCATCGCCTGTTTCCCCAAACACCTAACAATCCCCGCGAAAGAAGCTCCTTCCGAAACTGGCTCACGTTGAGAAAAATGACATATCCGGGCTAACCATCGACACCGTATTAAATTTATGCGTATACATTAGAGCGGCACGCGGAGGCGTAGACGGTGGCTTTCTTTTCCAGAAGCGACGCACGTAATCTTCCCGAATCTCGGCGAACATATTCCATGCATAGATTAAGCATGCGCGCGGGACACGCGCGCCTAGGCGAACGACGACGTTCGTGCGCGCACTGTAAATATATCCGCGAGCGCGCGGAGCTGTATCTTAGGGTATCCCATAAGTTTCTTCCATTTTTAACGCAAAATCGACATAGAGAAATAATGATATTCATCAAATTAATTCGACGTCCTTTGTATGAAATATAAAATTACAATCGTCACACATTCGTGACGCTAAATGTATCTAATAAGGACTGAATGTCTTAGAGACGTCCATTTTAAGTCTGAAATAAATTGCTCTATAAAATAGAGGTCTTTGATACGTCTTAAGGATGTTTTAAAGACATTTTAAAATTGTTTCAAAGTCGTTCAGATTTTTAAGACAAGACGTTTCTAGACCGTTTCTAGGCCATTCATAAAACCCTCTAGACGCCAGTATTATGCTACAGTTAATATTGAATATACTATATTAATTTCATCCGAACGTCTTACGCCCTAAAATACTGCATCTTCCATCTTGATTAAATGATTATGCACCGTTGTCCCGTTAATGTTATGGCATCCACCGTCTCGCGCAAACTATAGCGTGGATTTCCATCGAGCACACTCTCGTTGTTGTACGTAGCGCGGCGCGCGGAAGAACTTACGGGACGCCCTAATATATCCGCGGGCGCGGAGCTGTGTACATCAGTAGATTCTCGATCCTAATCTGGCATCGACAAGGCGAGCGAAGAAGGTAATCCCGCGGACTGTTTGTTTTCCACCGGGGCCAGCCGAGGCAGGCGCAGCCGACGTCTTAACTGCATGCCGGCCGTAAACCTCGGCTTATCTGGAATTTATAGTAAAGCGGGTCATTTCTTCGGGTCGACCAGCAACTTCAGCCGGTACAACCATTAAATCTGCCGCCAGGTAATGCTACCTTTCCTCGGGATGCGCCCGCCTGCGAGACGCGCCGAACTGCGACGCATCTGCGATCGCGCGATTCCATTTTTTTTTAACTACAAATTTCACTTTTTCGCTGCGATTTTGGGAAAAATCGGAGCAGAATTTTCCAACCATTTTTCAATCATTTTTCTGGTTGTATTTTTATAGATAAACGTACTTAGAGCGAGCGTAATTGGAATTAAAGTAAAACTAGAAAGTTAATATTCCCAACGATTATTTTTGTAATAAATTTGACATACTATAAAACTATTTTTATATAGTTTTTCAACCCTTTTGTCACGGGTGCCGTATACATTCGGCATCCAAATGATGCGTATACAAGTGCCATCCAAAATACAAAAATAATTTTGTATTTTAATAATCGTGTAGGTTCTTTCATATTAAATACATATATTTGTTACATTGGAGCAATGAGATTGTTCTATTCAGCACAGTTGTTATTTAAAACTAAGAAATCACACGCACCGTGCGTTTCTGGCGCGAACTTTCGTTCAACGACAGTAATTCGGCGGACGACGCTGCCGCAGTGAAAGGGTTAATAGCGTCAGAGTCTTGTCCTTAGCCTAGCGACTTCTATCAAAAATGTATAAAATCCGCGGTCCATAAATAATCCATTACCGTAACAGTTATTCGCGACGAATGAGATTTCCAGCGCGCGATGGAATTGCATAAAAACAGGAAACGCCGAAGCTCCGGCGCGCGCGAGCTCTAATGATCCGGATATCGACACGGGAGGGAGGGGGCAGTAACCGCGTTACGACGGAACGCAATGCAGTAGAATAAAATGAGATTGGTCGGACCGTTTACAAGCAATAAAATGATGCGCTCGCTGGCGGCGCGGCTCGCGGAACAAGAGCAAGAGAACCGTCGAGTCCGTTGCTAGCATGCCGTAGAGACGGTGGAATACGTTCGATCCGCGTCGCGTTAACCATCCCCGCCGATTTACGGCGGCCGAAAATTCGGGCCGGGAATCGGACCGCCTCGAATTTACTTTGACCCCGTCGGAGTCGTAAAACGTGTCCGGGGCTCGCCGTGATTCACCGCGTCTGCCGGTGCTTTCGCGCCGGACATCGTTATTTCGCATTACCGTGCTTCGAGAATTATGAATTTCGACTCGTATTTCGATTTCACCGGCGCCGCCGCGGCGCCAATCAATTAACCGGGCATTTTATAGTTTATCAGCGATTACGGGCCGCTAAGAAAATATTCCTCCGGTATCGTAAAGTAGACACTTTCAGCTTCAATTTAAGCACCTTGAAGTCCAAATTGCTCCACGGGAAAGTGATTGAAAACTCGCCCAAAGTCCAAAAATGAGCCCCAAACGGCCTAATACCCCCGATTATTTGATTCAAAAAATCGTAAAAAAATCCCAGGTCGTTTTACAGTAATGTAGCTTCCGGTATCGTAAAGTAGACACTTTCAGCTTCAATTCAAGCTACCTGGAGTTCAAATCGCTGCACGAGAAAGTGATTGAAAACTCGCCCAAAGAACAAAAATGAGCCCCAGGCGGCATAATACCCCCTATAGTTTGATTCAAAAAATCATAAAAAAATCTCAGGCCGTTTCACGGTAATGTAGCTTCAGGTATCGTAAAGTAGACACTTTCAGCTTCAATTTAAGCACCTTGAAGTCCAAATTGCTCCACGGGAAAGTGATTGAAAACTCGCCCAAAGTCCAAAAATGAGCCCCAAACGGCCTAATACCCCCGATTATTTGATTCAAAAAATCGTAAAAAAATCCCAGGTCGTTTTACAGTAATGTAGCTTCCGGTATCGTAAAGTAGACACTTTCAGCTTCAATTTAAGCTACCTGACGTTCAAATTGCTCCACGGGGAAGTGAAATATATTTGGTAGCGATGGTGGTATGACCGGCTCGTTTGCCGGTCACAGTAGCAGCTTTTAGGATTAATTGGAGCTAGGATAAATTCGAGCTAGGCGAAATTAGCGCCTGGATAAATCCCAGAGCCACGATTTTCCGGCGTTCGACGAGCCCGTAATGCGCGAGAACGCGGGGCCCAATTTAGACCGAAAAGTGTACACCGACTCGCTTTCGCGCTCGCAAATGCGCCGATTTTCCGCGGTCGGGGTCCGGGGCAACTCGTACATTTCGGACGGGCGGCAGATTTGAAATTCCGTCGCGTCGCTCGATAATCGCCGGCAGTTTTCGCAGCTCCCGTAAATAGTTTATTATTTATGTCGGCCGGTAAATCACGGGTGTGCCTCCGGCCTGGCAAAACTGTCCCAACTCTCTAAACGCTTTTCCTCATCGGGTATCGCGCCGCTCTTCTCCGGGACCATTCGTCTCCTTCCGCGACTTGTCCGCAACTTCCCTCGGCTCCCGCGACCTCTCCCCCCCCCCCCCCACCCCGCCCCGCTCCTCGCACCCACCCCCGTCGCTTAATTCTCCGCCGCGGAGATTGCCGGCGCGCGGCTCTCGTTTCATTTCGCCGAAGAATTAAAGTTCCGTCCGCTGCGTGCGTGCGTCGAACGCAACAGTTTGGCCACCGCGCGCGCCGCTTCGTTCTTATCGCGATTTATTGCCCGCGGACGCCGGCCCTGTATTTCGTTTCCATCAGACTTCGGGGGAAGTCTGAGAAAAGCGGCCGCCGCGCGCACGGCGAGGATGCACGAGGCCGGTGCATCGGCAGAAATTTTTACGGTCGGATTTATGTATAGGCTCGGCTTTTACGGGCTGCGGAAATGTTCGAAATATGGAGGATCGTTGCTGCGCGGCCTACGGCCAGCTGCTTCGCCGGCTCTCGCGAATTTATGAGACGAGGGCTGAGAATTCTTTTTTTTGGTCATCATTTGCTCAAGTCATGAGGTTTCTTCTATCGCCACAGTATATATTTTAATATTATAAATAACAATATTTTAATATTACAAATAGTAATATTTTAATATTATTAATAGTAATATTATAATATTATGAATAGTATTGTGGCGACTATCTCCGCCACTCCGACAATAGATGAATTCCTTTCCCAAAAGATATCTAAGACAGCCTTGTTTCTATATATACGCCGAAACCGTCGTTTTAGCCTTATCTTAGACAAAAACGCTACAAAGCCTTACTGACGAGTCCACTAGCGGGTCTAGGACGAAACAGCTCCCTTTCCTTTTTCCAGCTGCCAAACCAAAAAGGCACGACCACGAAACTTCGACTCTTCTAGTCATTGTATAGTTAATTTAAAATAACAATAATTTAAAATACACGTATAGAAACTTGACTATTAATCATCGATTTAATTATTCCCAAAATGCTGGACGTTGAAAATCAATTGCAACACGCACCAACAATTTCCTACATAAATAGCCCTCTCACCCCAATATCCAAACCCTAATTTCTCCAGAATAACTTCCCAACCGATCCTAATATCATCGGATCGCCGCATCAATTCTCGGCAACAGCTTCTCCGATCGTAAAACATCGAATGATTTGTGAAAGCCGACGCGGCAACGTTTCTCTGCCTATAGATTAGCTATTACCGCCTGGGGGGAGAGGTGTTCGATCCATCTTGCCAGGGGCTCCGCCAAAAATCCCGGCACCGTCTAGCAAACGAATCGACTGTTTTCCCCCCATCGTCCGGCAGGGAATTATCGAGTGTTTGGCAGCGATGATGGCGCGCGCGCGCGGTTGATATTTCACGCACGTAAAAATCGACGCGCGGGAGAAACGAAAAGAAAAAAAGGAAGGAGGAAGGGAGAGAGGAGAGGAGAGGATAGGAGGCTCGGCCGTAGGATCGACGCTGGTGGCCGACGGTATCCGGCTCTTCGTGCATTATCGGTAATTACAGGCTTCATGAGCGGTAATGCGGTAGATAGGGGCCGCATTCGTGGCCGGCATGGCTGGACAGGGGATTGCTAAAGTGCAAACGTGAGGGGGAAGTGGGGAGGGCGGAGGGCGGGGGCGGCCGGCCGCTCTGACACGCGATTCTCCTTCTTCGAAACCTGACGCGAACGTGGAATCGTTCAGTCATGAAAGCTCTTAAGTTGCTTTTCACGCCTCCGCCATGCTCTCCCCCCTCTCTTTCTCTCACTCTCTCTCTTTTTTTTACTCTCTCTCTCACTCTGTCTACTTTGCTCTCTCTCTCTCTCTCTCTCTCTCTCTGTCTGTCTGTCTCTCTCTCTCTCTCTCTCTCTCTGTATCTCTCTCACTCTCCGTTTTACTCTCTCTTACTCTTTCACTCTCTCATTCTCGTTCTCTCTTTCTCTCACTCCGTCTATTTCTCTAAAACACGTGAAAGCCAGTCGACGTTCTAATATGTTCGTCGAACGTGGCATCGTTTCGAAGTAGATTAGCGAGAACGACAAAGGCAACAGCAGCGTCTGTTGCCGAATGACGGAAACGAAAGAAGCGCGGGCCATTGTTTCGCGAAGAGTATCGATCGGCGGGGGTCGTCGCTTTTTCATTACGGAGGATGAGTCGGTGGGAAGTGTCACTCGGAGGCACTTCCGTGAACGAAATGTTTGAATACACACACCGTGCGAGAAGATCGCCCCGACCGACCGACCGACCGACCGACGCCAAATATTGGCTCCACGCATAAGTCCTGTCGCTTTAAAACGAACATTTGTTACGGCCGGTTGCATCTATTATCCGTTGCATCTATAAGCCGTATGACGATATAGAGAAAAAGGTGGAGATGGTGCTTCGTAGACTGTGTTTAGCTTATTGAACGTTTAACCCTTTGCACTCGAAGCCATTTTTACTGTAAATCTGAAATCATTTTTCTAGTGTACATTATTTCCATTTTGAGCAACAAAATGCATTTACATAAAATACATATACACCAAATTAAATCTTGTGATTTATACTAACAGTTTCATTTTCAACAATTTTTCTAACATTAAACTTTATTGCTATAAAAATTATTTTAAATGGTGACAGAACAATTTTAGTGGTGCCTCAGAGTCACCAATCGAGTGCAAAGGGTTAGCATGTTGACTGCCACGCCAATTTTACAGGGATCGACGCCACATGTACATTGATGACACGTACAGTGACGACATTGTACATGTACATCACCGTACCATACAGTCTAATAAAACTACCAACGCATTTTTGAAAATTATATTGATAAAATTATACATAAAATTATATTGATAAAATTATATATAAAATTATATTGATAAAATTATACATAAAATTATATATAAAATTATATTAATTAAAATTATAAGCGAAAGCTCCATCGTTTGACATCGTCGCTGGTCAAACGTGAAATTCGGCGAAATTGCGCGGCTGACAGAAATCAATAGCAAGTGCCAGGAAATTCTAATGACGGTCAGAGCGAGACGGTAGAAGAGGTGGAGGAGGAGGAGGGGGAGGGTCGGAGGGTAATGCGATTATTTCGAATAAACCGTGCTTTTTTTCCAGCGGACAACACCGACGCGCCGCGACATAAATAAAGGTGGTCCGCGCGGCGGCGGTCGGCGGCGCCGCGGCAGGCTCGCATTCAAGTTTTAACAGAAGGCGCGCAATTGCGAACAATGGAATTACATATCTCGACCCCTGGTTAACGCTGTATAGCACGTGCGGGACACATGTATTTACATTGTTAATAGATACCGCTGCGGCGCGAGTATAGCAGAGAGGAGAGAGAGAGAGAGAGAGAGAGAGAGAGAGAGAGAGAGAGAGAGAGAGCGTCCCGGCCCTCGTAATTCTCCCCGGCCTTTCCGCCGGGTTTCCACGAAAATTCCTGGGTCCCGGCTTTTTGTTCCGCGAATTTATTCGTCGCGAAACTACAAATTAACCATCAGCCGGACAATGTTATCCGGGGACGGGTCGCGATCGACGCTTTAACCCCCGCGCTCTCGCGCTCTCGCTCTCGCTCTCGCCGATCAACGAAATATCGGCAAACCAGAAAATTCCCACGCCGGTTCAAGGGATGGATTTGTCCGACCTATCCACCCGCCGGGATTCCGCATCGATCCGCGATCAATATTTCATTTCGATCCGGACAACTGGATACTTGGATTTATGAAATATTCCGGTCGGCCCGGCTCTCTCTCTGTGTGCGTGTGTGTGTGTGTTGTGTGTTGACCGAATTCTGCGGATCTTTAGAAATTCATGACGTGTGCACGTTGCGCGACAAAAATGTGACGGAACGTACACGTCCGTAACAATTTAATGAATAACAAACGAGGGTATTAGCCGGTCGCGGAAATAGCCGTGGTTTCGGTTCGTTCGATTAGATTCCCGACGTCTTCTGCGAATTTAGGGAATTTCAAATGTATCGTTTCAAATATATTGTGCACAGTGTGTTTTTAATAGGATAAGAATATTTTTTAAACGATTTTTACTTTTAGCAATGCGGCTGCTTTTCGAATGCATCGCGCAGCAGGTAAAGCCTTATAAAACAAATATTACTATGATTTATATATATTATTAATATTATTTATTATGTTATATTAATTATTTTTATTATGTTATATTAGTTATTTTTATTATATAATATAATATTTAAATATTATATTATAAAATTTATTATATATATATATAATATAATAAATAGAATTAATTTCACTTATCAATGAACGTTCCCCCGAATCTAATAAATTAGAAAGTATTTTAATCTGAGGATATTAATAATAGAACTTTGCTTAAAAAATGATTGATATCACGATAAAAAAATTATTGATATTCTCTCGCTCATTGTATAGCACGTTATAAATCATAAATATATAATAATTGAACAAGATCTGACAATGTTATACGAGCACATTCGAGAGCACTATATTTTCGTCGCGCTCCCAATTTATCCCCGTTTCCGCGAATCCTTTAACGATTCGAAACAATGGACACGTAAAATTCAATGCGTGCCGCGATGTCGCGCCGATTCTGCGCGGACGCCGCAAGGAAGGCCGCATTTGCTGGTACGTTTTGCCGACAGCTTCAACCGGCTACTTGAACCAAGGTAGAGGCACCGGGTAACGCGCGACGTTCGGCGACCGACTCGAAAAATTAACGAAAGAGCCGCACGAAAACAATAGACGGGCGAAGCATTCATCCCCCCCCCCCCCCCCCCCCCAGCCTCCCGAAAAAAAAACGAAGAAGAAGAAGAGTGGAAGGAAACGGGGCGAAAGAGGACGGGGCGTTTCAAGCGGAAAAAAAAATTCCCCTCCGTCCGAGTTCACTATTTTTTAACGCGTAATCACCTCCAACGGCGGAAATTACGTTTCGCCGAGCTCGCCGTGAGTAATACACGCTCCAAATAAAATGCATAATCGAGCTGCACGGCGATATAACGTATTAACCCGGTAGCGGGAATGACGGCTCGCGAACACGATTCCCGCTAATGGGTTCCTCAATATCCTTTTAGTCCCCCGGAGATGGCCAACAGCAAACATTCTTCGGCGACGGACAACGAGGAGAGTCGAGTGAGATCTTTGTTACATCTTGGTCGAGTGAAGCCATTATCACGCGACAGGGCTACTTAGCCGACTCTCTGGCAACTTTACCGACTCGGCCCGTACTTCCGGCACGGTGCACGGTTCTTTTATTTTACGGGAACGTCCTGGACGAGCGACGGATGCCTTCTCGATTTTTTAATCAATGATTTCTACTGCCAAAAGTATCCAGACACTGATATAACTTTGATTTCTATGTCATACGTTTAATTAAATATACATTGAGTTTCAAATATTTCTTGTAATATTAAATACTTTGCATATTTTATATTACAGTCGCCGCGGAATGTATGTTGACACGTCTCAAAAATGCATATTTTCTATTTCAAACCAATAATTTAGGAAATAATCGAAAATATATATGCGGTATGTTATTGACAGAAAAAATTAAATAACTTTTTTATCGATTGCGGAAAGTATGTTGACAGCATTGAAAGTTCGTAATTGAGTGTATAATTAACAATAAAACAAATGATTAATATGAAGTTTGATACCCTTTGTTTCTTATGACCTCTTCAAGTCTTCTAGGCATACTTTCAAACAATTTATTTATAACATTTTCATCAATACTATTCCAAGCAGCCAGTAATGCTTGTTTAAAAACTGATTTATTATTCCGAGATTTCTCACAAACATTTCGATCTAAATGATCCCACAGATGTTCAATTAAATTCAAATCGGGACTTTGAGCAGGCCATGGTAACAATTGAATATCATTTTCATTGAAATATTTCACCGCTAGTTTACATTTATGTTTGGGATCGTTATCTTGTTGGAAGATATAATCACCCTGAATGTTCATTTTTAGTATCGAATCTTGTAAATTCTGTTGCAAAATATTTACATATCCTGCACCTGTTAATATCCCGTCTATAAAGTGTAAATTGCCAACACCATTTGCCGAAAAACAACCCCAAACGCATACTGATCCCCCACCGTGCTTTACTGTAGGCGTTATCGCTGTTGATTTAAAGCATTCACCTTGCTTTCTCCACACATACTTCCTTCTACTACAACATCGAAGTTCAAATTTTGACTCGTCACTGAATATAACTTTCTTCCAAAAATCTGGTGATTTATTTTTAAACTGCTTTGCGAACGCTAAACGTTTTTTAGCATTAATTTTAGATATGAATGGTCGTTTTCTTGATATTCGTCCTGCGAATCCTGCTTCTTTTATGCGTGCACGAATTTGTGTTTCTTGAATCGGTAGATTTAAATCAGATTTCAACTGTTTGGCCGAAACAAAGGGGTTTTTCTTCACTTCTCGTACAATCACCCGATCCTGTTTACGAGTTGTCTTCCGAGGACGTCCAGATTTTGGTGCATTTTCTGCAGTTTCATTCTGTTCTAATCTATGTACTATTTTCCTTACACCTTCCGCAGAAATGTTGAAATCAACAGCAATTTTTCTTAAAGAATCTCCTCTTATTTTTCTGTTAAATATTTGTGACCTTTCTGCAGGTGTGAGTTCTCTAGTTTTCGGCACTATAAAGCAATGTTTATAATTTAAAGTGGTATTATATGTAGGATATTGTTCAACATTGAGAAAACAACAAATAAATCATTAATTAACACTTATTGTACAAATATATTATAAAAAAATAAGCTCAAAATTGCGTGTCAACTTACTTTCCGCGTGAGCCTTTTATGAAAACTTAAAACTATACGTCTGTTATTCACAGTTTCCTGAACTAAACTAAACAGTAAGCTAGTAAAAGTAAACAATAAGTGATACATACGTTCAGAGCCTGGAAAACAATGTAAACACTCGGCCTTTCATCAGAAATACATAGTTCCAAAATGTGTCAACATACATTCCGCGGCGACTGTATATAATATATAGCTTGAAATGTTAAAGTAAACTCTATAAACGTCAGAAGCTTCATCAATAATAATTAAAGTTCGATCTTTTTATACTTTGAAGAAGACTGTAACAGACTAAGTTAGTGGGCCTGCATTAATTTTTTCTACAAGACATTGCTTACGCGTTGATCAGTAAACTAGTCCAGATATATTATAAGCTATGCTATATTATATTATTTTATTATATCCTAAAGAAACTTTTTAATTTAATACCCCAAGCAACTTTGATCCCTTTGGACCAACCTTAAAAATGTCGCTCCATTTTAATATATTATCTAGTACGATATATTAATATATTAATAATATTAAAAGACCTAATTAACATCTATTTCACTAATACATACTTGCTAACAACTATGTATTCCGCCACGAAAATTAATTACAAAATTTACCGAGCTAAATCATTAAATCAAAACTTTAATAATAAAATTTAAAAAATCGACAGGAATTCAACAGTGTCCTTAAATTTTTCTAACATTTTTACCACTTGAATGAAATTGACTTTTTACCGCTCGATTGAAATTCCAGGAAATGTCAAAGTTGCTGCTCCGTATTAATTTTCCAAAATACACGCGCACCGCGACACTGGGTCCAAAAGGACGGCAAAAATTCTTGACGGCGGCGCTCGGTGTTTCCCGAGCCGACTTAATTGCTGTAAGTTTGATGCGTTCCTCGGAGGCGAGCATCGCGCGTCGGCACTTCCTTATGTTTAGCCGAAGTAAATACAGGGAAATAGACGGAGGGAACGGTCTGGCGTGTAGCCGCGGGGCCGGGTTCCGCCCGGATAAAAATGTCACACTTCTTCGCCCCGGGGGAATAAGCGAACCCGAGAGTAACTGAGTGACATGTAGACAGAACGTAGAAATAGAGGGCCGAGCTTCGCGTGTTGCCCGAGAAAACTGTACACGTTCTTTGCGAGCCGGCGTCTCGCGCTGGTATTTGCTCTTTATCCTTCATCTATCTACGGTCTTCCTAGGGACGCGGTCATTTTCTGGAAATGGGGACCCAAATATGTGGGCCCCATGACGGTGAGACTTTAGACGTGCGGTGACTACCTTCGTTATTCGCCAACAGATGGATTCCCTTCGCGAAAGATGCCTAAGAGCGTCCCTGTATCTATTTTACCGTCGAAACCGACATTTTAGCCTTATCTAAGGCAAGGCCTGCTAGAAAGCGTTACTGACGTGTCCTCTAACGGGTCCGGAACGAAGCAAAGTCCCTTTTCCTTTTCCACGCTGCCAAACCAAAGTCATGACACTTTTTACATGGCCAAAATATATATTTTAATATTGTAAATAGTAATATTATAATATTATTAATAGTATTGTGGCGATTACCTCTTCGACACTTGCCAACCGATGGATTCCTTTTCCGAAGCTACCTTAAACCGTCCCTGTTTCTATGTATAGCGCCGAAACCGTCCTTTTAGCCTTATGTAAGGTAAAACTCGCTAGTTAGCCTTACAGACTGAGTCTGCTAGCAGGCCCCGGGACCAAGCAGCTCCCCCCTCTTTTCTCCTTCACTCCTCGCCGCCAAACCAAATTTCTAAATTTATTTATTTATTTATTAATTCATTATAAATTCGTAATATGTGTGACCATTAAATGTAGACTGCAATGTTTAATTCTTTCATGCGATCTTACACTTCTGATTCAAATCTCAGCATTCTGGAATTTCAATATCGGCGCTGCTAAATCCGCGAAATCGAAGCCACCCGCCTCCGTTTTCAAAATTCAAACTTCGTTAAAAGCGGCGAACAGTTTTTTTCGAGACTTAATCTACCGTGCACGCGGTGTTTGAAGCGTCCTTTTTACAACGACCTGTCGAAACTTGACGTACTATTTTTCGGCGCTTTTATGGTACACGAATGAAGCACAAATTCGGTTGCGCCGAGCCTCCGCGAAATACCGTTGTGACGCTTCGGTGGTGCAGCTTTCATTGTAAACTGAATAAAGCGAGCGGAAAAAGCAATTTTTAAAAGCTCGGCTTCCGTCTTCGAACCTGAGATGATCTATGTCGCTTAATAAATTATTTAATGCTTTTAGCAATGGTAGAATTTTTAGAATTTTTAGGAGAATGCTTTCAGCAATGATGGAATTTTTAGAATTTTAAGAGAAGCTTCAATTTCTCGCCTGAATATCTCGAAAGAAATTATTACATTGTTAGCAACCATTTAGTCGTGAATATTTTTGTATTTTTATAAAACTGGCATTATGCTGTATTTGTTTTATCTATTCCATTTATTTTACTCATCGCGAAAGATATCTAATATTTAAGAAATTATATAATAATATCTCGGAAAAAAGTATTACATTTTTAGCGACTATTTAGCTGTGAATATTTTTGTATTTTTATATCACTGGCATTATGCTGTATTTATTTTATCTATTCCATTTATTTTACTCGTATTATTCTATTCGTAAAATTATATAATATTATCTCATTAATAGATAGCAAAATATTGGCCGCCGATTCTTAGGCTATTGTTTGGCGTAAAAAGCCGATTTACAGGCAGCCGGTCGGCGAAGCATCGAGCGATGCCTCGTTCAACGGATCGCAACGAGAACGGTTTTGCTCGAAAATCCCTATAAAACGTAGGAACCGGTTTCGGAGGCACCGCTGGAAGCTGCTTTGAACCCCGAAGACGCGCGGAGGCGTGGATATTTTGTTGGCGCGAGGTGGCCGCGGGCAGGGGGAACGTTTGACGGAACATTAATTACCGAAACAATATCGTTCAAAGCGAAATTACTTATCGGGCAAAGCTAACACAGAATTCCGGGAGACACCGTGCCGCATCAATCCATTCCCAAGCCTCTTTGGAGAACTGGCGGCGGGGGAGGGGAGCAGGGGGGGGGGGGGGCTGCACAATTAATTACCGGGTAGCGGGGAACAATGACAGGTTGTCAAGGAACTCCGACGGGTTCTTCCGGGGCACTTTTAGACCGCGGGGCAAAGTAACACCGGCTTACAGTCTCTCCGCCGGTTGTTGAACAAGCCCCGCTCGTTAGAATATTTATTGCTGCTTTAAGCTGACTTCGGTTTCCGCCGCACCGGCCCGGCGAATAATGCGGCCCGCCGCGGTAAAAGTACAACAGCCAGCGAAAACAAAAAAAGAAACGGCGGATCTCTCTCTCTCTCTCTCTCTCTCTCTCTCTCTCTCTCTCTCTCTCTCTCTCTCTCTCTGTGACGTTCCAGATACCGTGCTTTCACCGATATTCCGATTTCGCGACGAGCTTTTTCATCTTTCGTTCGGACGGACACTGTCCACTCTGATCACGGTATTGTTCGTTATTTCACACGTTCCCTAACGGAAGCCTATCGATGGCCTTCTCCCGATAACTGTCCTACATCGCAGCGAAACTTTCTTCGCGGAGTAATATTTCAAAAATACGCGATCGCCGTGAATTCTTTTTAGGGAAAAATTATTCCGGAGCTGAAATGATCAGTTTTCAAATTGTTGTAACTCGGCGAAAAAAAATCGTATGGGGGTGTGACTAAGCTCGTTTTGAAGCTTGAAGTATCAGATTTAAGAGAGCATAGTTTATTTCCAGTGAAAACATTTTTACTTGGAGTGACGGGTATGTCAATGAAGATATACTTCTTCATGGAAAATATTCTTCTGGAGATTTATGTTTTATTATAGAAGGTGGGAGAAATTTTTTTTCTTTCATAAAATTATTACTGTCTTTTAGAGCAAAGTCGGCGCTTTAAAACTGTGTGTCAAAGTTTGGTCTACGATTTTTTTTCGTGGATCTATGACCGTTTGAAAGCAGAGTCTATAGGCCCTCTTGTCTAGGGTTAGAGAAATGGTGAATATTAAAGCAGATATATTGTTAAAAATATAAATATAGCAGAAATATTGTTAAAAATATAAATATAGCAGAAATATTGCCAAAAATTACTAAAAGTACAACTATTGTTGCACGAGTTGCAAAATTCAATGTCATACGCATAAAATACATTTTTACTATATAAAATAGAAATGCTGTATGTCGGAAAAGTTATTTCAGAATTACATCCAAGTTAAAGGAATCGCGAGGAAAAACTCGCGTCGGCGGCCTCGATCACGGTTGTCGGTCAACGTCGCGAAATAACGAAACCGTCGGCCGTGAACGGTTTGTTTTCCGCTGCACCGCGGGCCGCCCGCGCGACTCGCAATTGCCATGGAAAACCGATGCGCGAGAATTGTTTCCGTGCTCGACGCGGCGCGTACTCGCGAGACCTTTAAATCTAACTAGATTAATTGTTGCTTGAATGTCTCGTTCATTACGGATACTATAACATCGGGGGCCGTTCGTATCGAGTTCCTCGCTCTGGCGCAACATTTCCACCGCCGCGTGCAATTCGGGTGGTGGCACGGCTGCTGCTGCTGCTGCTGCAGTCTCGCGGCCCGGTTGCCGCCGCATAACCCCAGTGTTTAATTACGCGTGGCCCGGATCGGCCGGGTTAAATAATACAGATGGCTTTCGGGACGCGTCCTCGAAAAACCGGAGATTGGTCGTCACGAGACCCCTTCGCGCGATTAACCACTTCGGGGATTTATGCGCGCGCGACCTGTTCGCCGGCTCGAATCGTTCGGGTTCGAAAGAAAAATGTGTCAGGTTGCTCATTAAACTATATGTTATATATTTTATTGTTATGTCATATATATGCTTTGATATTATATTATATTACATCATATTATATTGTATTATATTGTATATTGTATTCTGTATTGTATGTGGTATTGTATTGCTTTATATTATATTATACTATATTATATTATATTATTATATATTATATTATATTGTACTGCATTATATTATATTATATATTAAATATTGCACTTATATCACACTAATAAAATATTATTGTAATATATATCATTACTATAATATATCCTAAAAGTCAATGCTCCATAAATCATGAAAAACGTGAAAAAACTGAGACAAGGATCGCGAAAATAAATTCTACAGTCTGAATGAAATAACGCATCAAAAGAAACAATGCGCTGGATTATGTCGATGAATATCTCGGGGTAGAAATAATTAGGAGAATTCTGAAACAATCGCGCGTACTCGTCGACTTATGAAAATCAGCCGAAGAGAAACGAGCCTCGCTCTCCGTCGAATCGCAAGTTCTAATTTCACCGCGCGGTAATAGCTTTACGTTCGCCTGAATACTTGTCGGTCTACATTCAGACCCCATTCTACTTTAATCCGGCATTCTATTTTCCGACCAATTTGCTACTTCCTATCGATCGGTTTCGAGCAAAGGTTGCAGACAGACCCGGGGAGATCTGGTTTAAATTGAACTTTCTCGGGCGCGCGGAGCCGACTCCGCTGTTTAATTAAATAACAATAGTGGAACGCGTGTGTAAAACAGAAAAATTGGAAATAGTCGCTTTTATGGTTTGGTCGAAATTAATTCGATGTAACGGGGAGCCTAAGGTCGGTTATGGTGAATTATCCGCGCGCGGTGTTATCCCGGGATCGAATGCGCCGCTTGTAATACCGGTCTTGGCAGCCAAGAGAGACGTTACGCGTGTCTGACTGAGGGCTGACTGAAACTACTTACATTAGAACAGGCGTTACGTGTATACTGGAAACGCGGCCTTATACGCGCGGCTCAGCTACTCGTCTATCGCGGCAAACGAACTTCGCCCAACTTGTCCCGCTGTGTACAGACTCTGTATGCTACTCCGATACCACATTCTATTTCGCATAAACTTGCTATTTCGTGCCGGGTACCAGCCTGGCAACATTGACAGCTGCCTATTAACCCTTTCCACCCTAGCGCAGACACCGCCATTAAAAATTGCTATGTCGCGTTATCAAATAAATTGAGATCAGAGTTAGACTAGTTTATTGATCCAGTAATATATTAATAAGATATTATATTTGTAATAACAATAATATCATATTAATAGCTTCGACTTGATTTTTAAAATACTAAAATCTATTTTTCTGTGATCATTTCTTATGCTATTTTTTTTACCTCCTGTGTGCGATCTTTTTATTTGTGAAAATAGGTATATGAGCTTAAAATATGTAAGAATGTATATTAATGTTTTTATCTCGTTTGTGAAAGCCATATTTAGTTGCATCGTGAGGGTTTTGGTTATTTTATATACGAGACAATTTTTTTAGAATCTCTATTCGTCTTATAATAATAGATAATAAAAATATTAAACAGATAATAATAATCATAAGTACATAGTACTAAAAATAAACAGATTTTTATTAGAATAACCAGATAAGAAATAGAAACAATATTTAAACAACCGAGCAAACTAAACGCCCCATTCTTCTCCCAAAAAATCTGTAACAATGGAGAAACTTGTAATCGTTGCACAAGTGGACGGTAACGGCGCGGCGCGGCGTTAATAAAGGCACAGCCAAGGAACCGGTTATCAGACTTCCACTAAGCAAAGGTTATCTAAAGTTCAAGCGGTGAGAAGTTGAAGGTGAAAGTGAAAAGTGAAATGGTCTCTCTCTCTCTCTCTCTCTCTCTCTCTCTCTCTCTCTCGAAAGTCGAACAAAGTTACAGATAGAAAAAACGATATTCCCGCTAAAAAGTACAGCACGCCGTCTTCACCGTCGTCGCCAACGTAGCAAAAGGTTAACAACGTCGAGGTTACAGGTAACACGACGACATTACAATTCCGAAATTAATTAGGAATTTAATTTCACGGGAGATTAACGCTTGGCACTCGGAGTGGCCCAATCCCTGCGGTAATACGGAAACGCGTTTTCTCCTTCGATTAATTACCATAGATACCTGTGCGTCGGGGATGTGCGATGCACGGGCGCGGAGATCAATCACCGGGCGCGGCATAACTGTGGTCGTTCGGATCCGCGTTACCCGTCGAGGATTTCGCGAAATGGAACGGTCGAAACCGGCCGGGGGGCCCTATCGCCGCGTCGCTGTAAATCATACCGTCGCTCTCCGTCTAATCTCCTTATCGGCCCCCGTCTGCCGTTTTAAGGGGCTTTTCGCTACCCCGACGAAAAAACTCGCCGATCCAGCCGCTATGCGTTTCACGATACATCGATCTAATATTAGACCGTCCCACAAGTTTCCTCCATTTTTTTAATACGAAATTAATAGACGATATTCGTTGTTTAACACGTTCCGTGCCGTACTGTTTTTATTCGACTCTTCACACTGGATATATGACGTTTCACTAAAAGTTGATATATTATATTTAATTATTAATTATCAGGGTGTTCCAAAAAATGTCTAATTCTGAAATGGTAGATACCTGAAGTCGTTTCAAACAACTTTTTCCTTTACGAAAATTTTCTTCGGCTACTTTTGGAAAAATACAGTTTTCTTAATATTTCTACTAAATAACAATTTCATTTCTTATTTATCCTTACTTTTGGTAATCATCAGATTTTACAAAATTCTTGCAATTTCTTTTCGAAACCTGATTAAAACGCCTTGGGTACATTCGACGTCTGAGACGCGTCATTCACTTCTTTCCCCTAGGAGCGGATGACGTGTTTAAGACGTCAAACCAAAAATTAAACTCTTGAGTACATTTGACGTCTGAGAGACGTCGTTCACTTGTTTTCTCTAGGAGCGGACGACGTGTCTAAAACGTTTATTTTTGTTTTGCAATTCTAATTACTTAAAGACATTTTAATTACACATACTATATGTCGCAAATATTTTAGAAACAAATAAATTCTTACGTAAAATGTACTGCTTTTACATACTACGCCATGCAACCAAAAATTACATCCGTTCCACATGCAAATATTTTCTTTTCTATTTATTATTCTTATTTATTTATTTTTCAAATAAATCCGTACCCAAGGGGTTAAACTACATCAAACGATTTTTGTACATTTCGCTCAAACACACGCGACTCTTTTCGTTGGCACTCGAAGGGTTAAACAAGAGTATCCTTCGCCGTCGCAAGAAACAGGCGAACAAATCCACAATCCACGGAACCGCGGTGCGGCTCGCGATATCACGGCCGGCAGAAATTCCCAAAGATAGCCGAGGCCGTTTTTAGTAGCGAACGGCAACACGACGGGGGGCACCGCTTTAATGCGATGCAAAAATTCCTCGAGTCATCTCGCGGTAAACCGTTGCGGGCGGAGATGGCGGCGGTTGATTGCGCGGAAAATAGCGGCGGCTCGTGTCCGGGCGAAGTCGAGGGCCAGAGGTGAGCAAGGAAGGCGAGAGCGAGAAGGGCGAGAGCGGGGAAGGCAGGTGAGTGCGAGCTCACCTTGGCGCGCGCGCGGCTATTATAATTCCCGGCGCGACACGGCGGAGCTATTTGAAACGCGTCGCTAATTGTTTCGGCGCGGGCGGCGATCAGCGCCGCGTGTTAAAAATATACGGGCCTGTTTTTAAAATAAAACGGACCTTGTGCCGCGCCGGCTCACGGATAGCGTGCCCGCGGATGGTTAACGCATTCCTGCTATCTGAACGACGGATCGGGGAGCGAATCGGCTCGTGTGTGTGTGGGTGTTGTTCTCGCGTGCGCTATTCCTGGAAGGGGCTCGCAGCGAGGCGAGGCGAGGCGATCGTTGATTCTATCAACGGATCGTAATTTTCTGGAGCTGTTATTCCGGTAAACATAACCGCTGTCCGATTGCTTAACCGCGCGGTCCTCGTAAAAAGTTATGGCGACCGTGAACGGTGGCCCAAGCGCGCGCCGCGATCCTACGCGATAATGATTTCGGGATTAACCCTTTGCAGGCGGAGCCATTTTAACTGAGCGCTGCGTCAACCAAATATGGGTGACACTAATTTCTGACCAATCTTGAGAATTTATTTTTATTGTAATATATTTTGAACAAATTTTGGACAAATTGAATTTGGCTGGACTGTTTCGTTTGCGAACAAGTTCTAACACTACCTCGTATAATAAATATTAACCCTTTGCACTCGATTTTATTATTACCTTACCAGCTCTATTACTTTAAGCGGTCATAAGGTATCGCGACTAACGTTGTCATTGTAGAATCGTGGCTTCGCAATCCTCGTAGGCCGTTCATTGGTCTCAGTGTTAGTTCACGAAAAACAAACAACTCTTAACAATTTTTTTAACACGTTTTAACACGGTTTTCCCCACGGACCGACGCTAGACTTTCCAGTCGAAATTGAACAAACAAAATGCGATATCGCATAATTTTATCTGTTCAGTCTCACAAGCGAGCAAGCAAGGATCGACACACGCGCCGCGATTGAAGAATGAAAAATCTATCGTCGGTTCGAACGGACCGGCGCGAACCGAACGGAAAATCAAGCGCCGGTCCCTAGGGACCGCTTAATTTATTAATACAAGTAAATTTGATAAAAATTATTTTGAAACGTGGCAGGATAGTTTTTAACGGCGGCCGAGAGTCGCCATTCGACCGCGAAGGGATCGAGATCAGTATAGACAAAAGGGTTAAATACTCGGTAATTGACGCGGTTCATATCTCATCGACGCCTGTCGCTTTCTTTTTACAAGTCGGCCAGGTACGAAGGAGTTACGGCCGCGAGTGCTCGACAGCGTTGGATGTTTACCTTGAACCGGCGTAGAATCCGCCGGGTTACTGCTAATCAACGGTTTATCGGCGCTAACCTGCCACTATGGCGGCCGGCGTCCTGCTCGCTGGTAACTCGCGACTCACCTGTAACAAAAATATTACATGCTGTAAAGCTGTACGGCGAAATTCAGTGTTAAGTACGTTACCGCTCGTCTTGTTACTTGTTAACAGCTTTTTCCGTGCTCTTTGAAAGCATTGTTAAATAGAATAACGGTTTAATGGCCGCGTGTGCCTCGGCGATAGCCGCGCAGACGATCTCTGGTAATACTAGTATATACTTCATCGATTCTTTTAATGAATAATACCAAAAAGTGTCAACAATTTTGTAACTTATATATTATTATAAGCTTCTTGTATTTTTTATTCTAGCATAAATTGATATTTAACCCCTTACACAATGATCCCTTTTACCCTCATATATCGTCATCATTTACCGCATTGATTAGCGCTAATTTAATCGTAATATTTTCTTTAATAGGACCAGAGATCGTTTTTGTTGCTTCTATTGTCTTTATTTAGTTCTGTAGTAATTTTTGCTTCTGGTATATTTGCTGTTAATAAAGTAAAATGCAGGATATAATCTTTCAAGTGATGAGTAGAATTTTAACTGTGACGAGGTGATGGAATAAACGTGTACAACGATCAGATAAACGCAATAAGAACGATGAGCTGTGGTCGGACTAGTAGAATAGGTCAGTCGATGGACAGACAAGCTTAATATAAAGCGCAAGGTCTGTTAAAGAGGTAGACCAGTAGAATCGAGACTGGTAGTCACTCGACGTTGAATGGGTATTCTATACTGATATAATAAAATATATGTTATATAGTTGATATAGTATAATAAATAGAATATAATATATAGAATATAGTAGATACCATATAATAGATATAGTATAATGTGAATAGAATAAATTAGAGAAAATATAATCAATAAAATATAATATATAAAATATAATAAATAGATATAGCATGTATAATATAACAAATATAATATAATAAATATTAATGACACTCAAATACATTAAAAAATTATGATATCTGTTCACATAAACTAATGTCTGGAACCATGATCTATCAAATGGAGCATCAAGGATCAACAAACCAAGGATCAAAGGATCATCGAGCAGAAGAACAGTGACCACCAGTGAAACAACTATAGCAAAGTCACGAAACTAGTCGACGGAAACGGCGCAGTGGTCTCGGCAAGTGTTCAGACGTACCAGTTATAAGTGGTCTACGATTCGCCAAGTGAAATTCAGGGAGACCGCGGAACTAGCGCAACCATGATGCATAGCCAGAAAAGTGTAGCACAAGTGATATACACTCGTGCGAGCAAAATCCCGGCCGCCCTATCGCTGCTGCCGAGGAAGTACAATGCAGTCGACTTACGGCCCTACAAATGGAACACGAACGATTTATATATTCCCTTGTACGTCCAACATTCATGCCGCCTTACCAATTTTATTAATAGTCGGAAAGCGACGCTGTATCACATTTGACCCAAGCTAAATTACCACGAACATGAAAAAGAAAGGATTTTGCTATCGGAAATAACGCGGCGCGGTATATTAACCCTTTGCGGAAGAGCGGCGACACTAAGGCGATGCTAGAAATTATTGTGCCACGAAATAATTTTTATCAAATTTACCTATATTTAGAAAATTGTCGAGAGCTGTTAACTGTTGCGCGAGTCACAGAATTCGATTCTATAAAATGCTCTAAATTATACAAAATTGGAATACTGTATGTCCAAACAAGTATTTTTGATTTATAGATAAAATAGCTTCGACTGCAAAGGGTTAAAGTACAAAATACAAAGGAAATAAATTTATATGATGAAATTACAGGTTGATAAATTAGTGGAAACGCTATCAGACTTCGACACAGTTAATTTATGTTCTAGCATCGACCAATACGGTAACCTTTAATTTTCCCGCTAGGACGGAAAATCGACTTGCACCACTTTCGAAATAAGCGGCCGCATAACAATCTGCATGCGGCGGCGCGGCGCACAACGGGCAACAATAAACGGCATATAATAGTAGGAAACGGTAAACGCAACTTTCCAAGCTTGGTCCGATCGCGTCCTATTCAACCTTCGCCTGCTCAAACAGCCCTCTCTCTCGCTACTGCTGTCTGACACGACACCGTCTTGCTCCACTCTGGGCGTTAGGCACGCGTAGGCAGGCAGGCAGCAAGGATTTGAAACTGCGGCGTATCGAATATCAATCGTTCAAAAATAACATTTATCAGAGAGAGAGAGAGAGTCATCGATAGGTCGAGTGGCTCGAGAGCCAGGAGTCGCGTTTAATATTCGCAGCGTTTGTTTAGGAGGACACCGCGGCGGTCGTTGAACTCTGCGTTCGAGAGTTCGGGTTCCACCGCGGTTCGAGTTCGCGTTCGCGACAAACGATATTCCTCTGGTTGTCCCGCGGCGGCGTGGCTGAACAGGAAGCCCCGTCAAAATACGTCCCAGCTACCCGAGGAGAGAGAGAGAGAGAGAGAGAGAGAGAGAACGTGCGCCTTCCGAACGTTTCATCAAATTCTAACGCGATACAAGAACGTGACACTATTCCCAGCCGTTCCCGGTCCCCCGACGTTTCCTCGCGTCGCGTCAGGCATAAAAATATTTCTCTAACCGTTCCGCGGCGTCGATACGAGACGGCTACGAGACACCCAGGAACCTATCGCGAGAGACAACATACACCTTGTCAAACGCGACCGCCGCCGTGAGATTACGAGGTGCTCCCGGAGCTCGAGTTGGCTTCGCGATGCCGCCGTTTATGGCTCTTGGACCGCCAGCTCTTCGTGCGCTGTAAAAGAAACTGGAACACTGGTAACGAGACCAGAGGACATCCAACATGGTTTCTAGCGAATTTATAATCGGTTATTGGGCGTTAATATATCGTTAATATATCATTCGTTGTAATTGTTTAAATTAAGGATAGTGAGAAGCGTAAAGTTATATTTAGGTTAATCTTAGCGTATAGGAGAAAGTAGGACACTAGTCAGAGGACTAGAAAAAATCCAACACTGTCTCTGCCGAATTTCTTCTTGTTTATGGGTATTAACCCTTTGACGAGTCTGACTTGTGATAGAGATTTTTAGTAACAATCTCTTAGATAGGGTTCTAAGGTTCCCTAATCTAGGGATCTAAATTTCGTCAGTATAAAAATTATCTTGGGACGCGGTAGAACAATTTCAGTAGTGCCTCAGAGTCACCGCTCGAGTGCAAAGGGTTAAGAAAAGCTACAAATTGAATTTAGACAAAGGCAAAATTTTACTTAAAATGATCCTGGCCACCGATCATTTCCCGGTTGCAAATGACTTTCGAGACACCCAGTGTAACGTATGAGCTTGCCTCGAACATTGTCAGAAGCTAATAAAACGAGGTAATAGACGGATGAATGATTCAGGGCTCCGTAGTCAGCTGCGGAGATCAACTTCAACTTCCCGGAAGACAATTCCTCGAAAGCCGTTCGTTCGTCACTCCAGCGTCGCGATCCCGCGCGACGAGCTCCTCTCGCACGTCGCTCGAATGACGTCACGATTCACCTGGCAGTCGTCCTCGTTCGCAACACAGCGCCGCTTTGCCAGCGGGGACACGTCCGCCCTGCGCGCGTGGGGGTCACGTTCGACAAGATGTAAACCTGGACAGAATTCTATGATCTAATACGTGGCAGCAGGTACGGTACGGCCGTTACGCTATCGATTCCTAGAAAGGGGTGGGGGGGCGGGGGGAGCCTGGTTCTGCGTAGGGTGGTGGAGAGAGGTGGATGCCGTGACAGCGTCGTGGGAGCAAGACTAGGGCAGGAAGGAGACGTGTTTCGGGAAATAGAGGATGGACGGAGCTACTGTACTTTTTCTTTCGCGCAAATTGGATCCGGGCCGAATTGGTGTCGCATTTTTCGACACGGTCGAAACGATGGTAATCGGTCAATTTTTATATTTCTCACGGATGCTGTGGAATGTGTTCTAAAGTGGCCGAAGACGGAGAGTAAGTGTTGGGGGAAACAGGAGTCGGGAATATGAACCGATTCGATTGTTTAGCAGCCATTTCTTGATTAAATAAATTTAGATAAGTATTCGCCCTTTTAGAGAGAATGGCGACTCGGTGATGGCTACACTGAGGATTTTATGCACTTGTAACAAATATCACCAATTGAAATTTGAACCAGAGAAGTGGCAATCTTAGGGTTTAATTACTTCCGTAACAGAAGATCAGGATTTATTAATTGCCGTTAATTATTATTCGTTAGTTACATTTTCGTCACACATATATAATTCTCTGAATATTTTAAAAACTTCTCCTGCTCAAAGAGTCGCACTGCTCGTCGCAATTCAATTTACCCATCGCCGCAATAGCAAACCGCCAGACTTTCACAATCGCGCCACATAAAACAAAAAATTCCCTCTGCTTCGTAAGACACCCAGTTACGTGTTAAAAAAATTTCAAAAATATCTACCATTCAGTTTTCCGAAAAAAAATTCTCCAAGATCACCTCACCCTAGTCGCGCCCCTTGAATTCCATGTTTCTTCCATCCAGCGTGTTCGAGACATTGCAGGGCAGCTCGAAAAGATCCGAAGAGATCAAGAAAGAGACCAAAGAATTTAACACTCGCGAGAGCGAAGAGGATGAAGAACAGCAAACGGAAAGGTGGCGTCAGAGTTCCGTAGGCGTCGGTGCGGCGCGCGAGGAAAGGAAAGCGGAGGGTCACATGGAAGCGGCGCGAAGCTTAGCCGCCCCAGTTGCTGCCACTAATGTCTCCTCATACTAACTACCTTCTTATCCACCCCGGATGGGCTAGGGGGGAGGGTGAGGCGGCTAAGGCCGGGAGTCAGGTCGGGCTGAGTCGGGGCGAACCTGCGACAGTTAAGATAAAATAGCTCCGGTGGAAGTGGATAGTCCTGTGTGAGTCTCCCGGCCCGCCGTCTCTCGATTTTTCTCTGCTCGAGAGACAGAGAGAGAGAGAGAGAGCCAAACCGACCGGGGCGCCCTCGCCTCCTGGCTCTGCCGTTTGCCGGAGCGGTACCCCGGGCTCTCATCCTCGTGTTTATGAACGGCGATTGTTAAGGTCAGTTAATTTTCAGAGAGTAAGCGCGGCGAACGGTGGACGCGCGCGGTTCGCCCCGGGAATTTTCTTCCAGGTCGAAGGAGCGAGATAACGCCGCCGGTAGTCGTAGAATGGGAAAAACAGCTGCATGATGAAGATTGGTTGAGTCCGGATAATCAAGCTGGCCATCTACTACCTTCTCCGTTTCCGTCCTCTACCCCCCCTTCCGCTCGTCCTCCGACGACCTTCCAGGATTTTACTGTGTTCTTTATTCTCTCTGTCTCCCTTGCTTTCCCTCTGTCTCCCTTACTATCCCTCTGTCTCTCTCTTTCGCTCTTCTTCTGTCTTCCTCTGCCTTTCTGTCTCTTTCTATCGCTTCCTCTGTCTTCCTCTGCCTTCCTGTCTCTTTCTATCTCTTCCTCTGCCTTTTTGTCTCCTTCTCTGTCTTCCTCTGCCTTTCTGTCTCTTTCTATCTCTTCCTCTGCCTTTCTGTCTCTTTCTCTGTCTTCCTCTGCCTTTCTGTCTCTCTCTATCTCTTCCTCTGCCTTTCTGTTTCTTTCTATCTCTTCTTCTCTCTTCCCCTGTCTTTCTCTTTCCATCGTTGTCTATAGCTGTCTCCCATCGCCGGGCATCTTTTTCCCTCGTGGCGCAACAATGATGCAGCTGCGGGGTTCACCGGGGTCCAGCAAATTGTGCTACTTTATCGCGCCGGATACTTCCGTAATCTTTATCGTCGGGACGGGCGCGTAATGAGAGTCCGGATAATAATCTTCCCCTTTAAAAATACCTTATTCCGACGGATATCGTCGCCCCCCCCTCCCGTCGCTACGCCGGATCGAATTCGTAAGAAAAACGATAATGGCGGGAAAGTGCCGCGAGAACTGTGCCAGAGGAGCAACGGAGAGGGGAGAGGGGAGAGGAAGCCGAGTTCGCCGGATTCCTCGAGTGCGACTTAAGCGGCGCAACTTCGCCGTGTAATTCCTCGGAGCCCCTCGCGCCACCTCCGCCGCCCTTTTTTTTCTTCCCCCGCGAAGGCGGACCCCGAAACTTATTTGCGTTTCGCGGCCTCGGCGCCTGTGCACAAGGAATCTCTTCTCGGATACTTCGGCGAACTCTCTGTGCTCATTCACGCTGAACTTACACAACGTGGTGATCAATAATATCGCCGTTCTTCGCGCGATTTCTTGTTGCTTTCCGCCTCGTTGAAGCAACGGACCGAAGGCCTCTCGTTGCGATTAGCATTAATTAGGCGAGCGGACTTGGACTTGGTAGGGATTACCTAGGACTTTGTCAGGAATTTGTTTGACATGATGACGCCGGTGACAGGATTTATTTAGCGAATATTGATATATTTATATATTTATATTCATCGAGTAACCTGGCCGTGTATTCTCAAAATTAATAAAGTCGGAGTGAACTAAGGGGGAAGTTGGATAACAAATTTTATAGTCAACGGGGTTGAAATTATAAAGGAATTTAATGGTACCATCTCGATGAGATATTTGTTCAAATAATTGTATTATGTTAGAAAAATATTGCTGAAGAGCAACACTTATTCACGTTCTTTCGAAACCACCTAAAAAATCATTATTATAAATTACATTATATAATAAAATTTTTTTTAAATCATATAATAAAATAAATTACAATATTATGATATATACTATGAATCATATACAATAACAGTAATTACATCAATCATAATAATATAATACAATATTATACTATTACAAAAATTATTATTATTACTACACGTATTCCATTTAACCAAATTGAAACAGAAAAATAAAGTTGCATAACATCGTGTACATTATTCTCTTATATTTTGCAGAGCTAAATAGTCTTAACAAAATATAAAAAAAAACTAGCATATAAATTAATTTTGAAAATGGAATCGAAAAAGCGATTTGACGATCAACGAAACGCGCGAACAAGAAGGGTTTCATCCCCCGAAAATCGTGATTGCCAAGTAACAAATCCGCGGTCTGCCGGTTGTTGCTCGGGCGCTACCGTCGCAATTAGACTAAAAGGATTCGATCGCTTATTATTCAACGCCGGTGCCCGGCCTGGAGGGATGCACTCGACGAGAGACCGACTTTCCCCCTCCCCCGATTCTTTTCTCTCTCGCAACCCCGACGAAATTGATTTCAATAAGACCGACCGATCAAGCAGATTAATCACATCTCCAGCCTCGCTTTATCTGGCTCGGCGATGGCAAGTTTTTAGACTCTCCTTGAAATTAGGCTAGCCGAGAGAGAGAGAGAGAGAGAGAGAGAGAGAGAGAGAGACCAGATAGTCTTTTGGCTCGACTGCGAAAATAACATTTTCTTGGATTATTTTCAGCGAGTATTTTATTTGTATACTAATGCTTTGAACCAAGTGGTTGATTAGGAAAAACAGAGTTATTGTACATGAATGTATTAATTATGTAGATTTATTTAATTTCTAGAATTAATATTTTATCAGAAACTATTTTTTGACACTTCTTGACTACTGATATCAATTCTTCCACATCGAAATTAAAATAAATTCATGTGTTATCAAAGTACAGAAACAACGGTAAATAAAGACAATATAGAAAAGCAAATTTTCTGATCCCATAACGAAAATGATTACGTACGAATAAGTGCTAATCGTCGTAGCATGAAACGAGCGACGGTGCAACTGGTTAATAAATCGAAAGAAAATTTGAATCTTCCGTCACTAAAATCAGTGAACAAAAGTAAAAGTCGACAATCAGGAACCAACAACCCTCTTCTCTCGTCAACTAAATTATTAACACTAGGTTTACGGAGTAATAATAGCAGCCGTTTTATATTTGTTTATGAAAGTAACAATTTATTCTAATCGTTAATGTAATTCGATAAATAAATAAATATAAATAATTATAGTAAATATAATCGATAAATAAGCAATAAATGTATTTTTAAAATCTGAATAATAGTACATTAGCAAATCAGTGACCCGTCATTTTGATGGATTCCGTAAATCTAGTGTTAATGACGAAAAAGTGCCAACGAAACGCAGCTACCGAAAGAAGTCGTACCGCAAGGGGTTAATACAATCCGCCGTCTACTTTTACCGTCGCCTGAAATCCGGTTTCATGGCACGGTCCCAAAAATCGGGGTTACAACAGGCGAACTTCCCCGCGAGACCGGCCAAATGATCCGTAAAAAACCGTACCGTCGGGAATCGCGCGAACGTCGGAGCGCAGTTTCTCAGCGCCCCTAAAGTTCTTTATGAAATTTTCGGTCGCGTGTGTTCGGTTTAAGCCGCGTTTCGCGTAGCGGCGCCGCGCCGCGAGGAGCTGGTGTTTTATTATTTCCCCGGTGTCGCTTTCGTTTCTGCCGCGGCGCGGTTTTTGCGAGCCGGGAGTGGGGAGGGGGGGGGGGGCGCGGAATAAGTTTCGAATTGACGGGGCAGCGTTCGCCGGCCGGAAACACGGTCGTTCTTCCATTTAAATAAAAGTTCGCCGCGCGCGGACGGACGGAGCCCGTTTAATTCACTCCGGCGCGGCGAAGAGCGGCGAAGAGAGGCGAGAGAGGAGGGCTGTAGTCTACACCGAGTAATAATCGTTCCGGCTTGTTTATCCTTCCTCGTCGACATCCATTCGGGGACTACGCAACGCGACGAGGACTTCGTTTCGGTGGCTCGGCATTAATTGATATTACCATAAGCTCGTCTACCGAATACGATCCGCGTCGTTCAGCCGCGGGAAAAGTGAATGTTCCACTTCCAGCATTGCTGGCGCTGATGAAATTTTGTTTAACAGCGAACCTATCAACCTCTGAAAGCGAATAATTCGCATTTAATGCTTTAAAATAGCTTTAAACAGTAAATTCTCCTCGGTTATTTTTTCTGCTGGAAATTAAAGTGGACAATCAGGGAAGAGGAGAGACGGTTATTTTAGCCTCGCGCTAAAATACTACCTTTTAATAATACCTTTATAACTTAATTGCTATGTTGCCGGCAATCTGTCAAACTAATACTATGGATGTGCATAAAACCTAACACTTTTTATAATGACAGCAAAGACTGGTACAGCTTGTCCCAGTTCGATTGCTCTAAGTTCGCGTGTTCGTCCTCCTCGGACGTTTTCGTTTCTAAAGAGTATCACTCTCTGAAGATATTTGTCTCGTCGATCACGATCGTATCGGCTCGCGAGCGGCAGTGTCTCGGCCAACAATAACGAAGGATTGTTCATTTACGAAATGATACGTTTCACGGGCGGCCATTACCGATTCCCCGCGCGCGCCAGCCGCTCTCGAGTTACGCACGTCTCGCATCCCCCCTCCCCCAAATGGCATATTGTGAGCCGGCCGCGGTCGCCTACGCAATTCCACTTAAGTGGCTAATAATTGATCCGTACAATGCGACCGAGCCGCGCCATTGTTACGGTGGCCCACTTTCGATCACAATGCGCATCGTATTGGAAACAGAACAATTTCGCGTCGAGCCTTTGATTATTGAGACTTACGTTCGCGTCCAGCGGTACCAGCGCGCGATCTAATAATAGTCAGCCCAGAATCCTTATAATGCCGCGGCGACTGCCACCGGGGCTCCGATAATTAACAATATCAAGTCCGCATTGTGCTCGCTATACCATCGCCGGCCGATCGGTTGGGCTAGTCGGCGCCGAATTCGGCAGCCGGCTTGTTTCGTTTCACCGACCGGCCGGCGCGCGCGCGCCCGCGCGTTTCCCTCGGATCGTTGATGAATTAACGGCGGTCGAATCTGGAATTGCTTTGCTAAGAGGGATCGCTCCCGCCGCCGGAATCCGAACACAAGGGCGAGAGGAATTAATATTTTGGTCGCCCGGCTCTCTCTCCTCAATTTCCTACGATAAATCCGGCGAATAATAATTCGACCCAGGTTGTGCTTAGAGAATTGTCTACTATTTAGAATATTTTTGGTTCCAGAGATAACATTAGGTTGGCGAATTTTTAAGCTATCCTATTTTCTCGATCTTTAATTGGTAATTTTTTAATATTATTAAGCTTTTATATATTATTTAATTTTAATTATATTAATGGATTTCATTTAGCTAATTTAGGGTTCGGAATTAGAAAGCATTCATTTTTGTCAATTGTTATAAGATCTTGAGTATTTAGTTTAATTGTGATAAGTTTAATTTCTGGTAAGTTGATAATTTGCATAAGTTTATTATTGTTATTATTATTAAATTTAATGGTATTTTTTAAATTAACTTTAAATTTTGTTTTTATTTTATTTAATATTTTCACATATATTAAACTGTATTTCATTTTTTCAAAAGCTGTATATGTACCTACCGTATTAATTTTTCTTGAAATTTTCTTGCCGTATTAATTTCTGTCTAAATCTTGTTTCTTGCACTTGACGTGGAATAATTTTCTTTCTACAGCACTGTGCACTTACTGTAGAAACGTCGGAGTTTAATTTTGCTATGGTAAAATTGTTTATCACGATCCACTTTGAAAAAAGTACTATCCTCGTTGTTCTATTTTTTTGTTAAAACATCTCAATTTTAATAATCTCTTAAAACAAAAAAAAGAAATATAAATATCGCGAATATATTAATAATACATGAAATACAAGTAAACCAACTTAAAACTCCTAATACAATAAAATACCTAAATATAGAGGAGAGAACAGATTTTAATTTAAACAACAGAATAATAAATACAGCTTGATGTAGTTTCCTAATGTGAATGTTTAAAATCGGAACGGATAGAGTGGTACGCGAGCCAGCGGGCAACGCATAAATTGTTGATTCATGGTATAGCCGAGGTATCCGCCTCGCGCAACGAAAATTGAAACGGTGCCGCGTTTATCCAAGATTTTCATTTAACCCGTCGGCGGAGCGGATGCTCCATCGGCAATAACTCGCCGTTGAAACGCAACGATCGCCGCGCGTCAAAGCCGCACGAGCGTAACTAATGTCCAAAGAAATCACCGTCAAATTCACGCGCAATTACCCTCAGCCGGCGCTCACGCTGTTCAACCGGAATTCTAACGTTGATACTAATCGTTCGTGTTGACGGTTCCGGGGCGAATCTAATTTCCAGTCACGAGAAACATTATTAAGCGGTCGCGTTTAGCCGAGCGCGTCGCGATACAGAACCGGGGATGGTTCTATCGGACGCGGAAGAACGAGAGAGGAAGAAGAACCGAGGAAAGTTGAAGAACCAGGGTGAAGAAGCAGGGAGGTGGGTGGAAGAGGAACGAGATGACGGAGGAGACAATGGTCGCGCGCGAGCGTGTCCCGCGTTGCAGCTGGTCGAATACATATTGCAGTTCCTCTCCGGTGTCCTCGGAAACAAAGATACCGGTCTTCCCCCGCGCCGATGATATTCAATAAATCCACCGGTGGAAAAACACGGGGTCCGTGTTCCGCGCTCGTCGCTCGTAGGATATTGCCAGGGACTGACCTTGTTTCGAGGAGGAATTTCAAGCGGTAATTGTTCGTCGTCTGTTCCTCGCTTTGTGGCGGGGAGAGCCCTCTTGAATCACGATCGAGAGGAAGCGAAGGCGGCGCGCGCCGCGGAACCAGGCTATTCATTCTTCGGCATTGCTTGTCCCTGTTTTCCAGTTTCAATCTTCCCGTTCGGTGAACGGGTACGCGCGTGTGTGTGCTCCCCTTTCGGACCGGGCACAATCGAAACGCGACGGGCCGCTGATCACTTTTGTCCGACCGAGAGATTCATGGGACCACGGGCTGTTTACACGCTCGCCGCCGAAAATCAACCCCCGGCGGTGACCGCGAACGAATCGGACTCGCTTGAGGCTTGTCAAGGTTCAAGGTTGGCCGAGGAAACGTGCTATAAACGTTCATTCTACTATTTAACCCTCTTAGCGCAAAGCGAAAAAGCCCACGGTTTTACTAGGGTTTGGAAAAAGGCTCATTGATGAAAGGTTTTGAATTAAAACTTTAATACACTGTATTTTTAATTCAATTTAATACTGTCTTTATTTTTAATTCAATTTAATACGGTCTTTATTTTTAATTCAATTTAATACTGTCTTCCATCGGTAGTCATCGTTGAAATTCCATCACTCATAAAAACCAAACGAAAAGCAATGTTTACGTAATTCAAAAAACAATGTATTAAGGACGAAATTGAGAATGAAACAGAGACGCCAATTTCTCTATATTCATTTATCACTTAACACGTTCCGTGCCGAGCTATATTTAGTCGACGCTTGATGCTAGTCAATTGCAGCTAGAAAAATCAATATATTATGTTTATTCATCAATTATTGCCAATATAACTGTGAAGCAGACTTATTATGAATCTATTCTTTTGGTGGAAATTATATCTTAGATTCTATCTCGTTATAAAATATTTGTTTCAATGCATTGAACAGCTATTTAAGCGTGTACCACCAGTGGTACACGTGGCATGAAATGTGTTAATATTATACACCAAGAACTAACTAACCTTAAGAACTAACTATATAAAACAATTTCGCAACATGTAGGATGTTTTCATAGCATCGTTTTCATAGGTTCGGCGATAATTAGAACAAGCCGTAGTCGCGGAGAATCGTCGCGGATCGTACGAAATTGACGCTCGGTACGCGCCGCCGCGGAATTATAACAGGGAATTCCATTTCCCGGGACGGCGCCGGACGCGTAAACGTTATCGTCGCAGTCGCAACTTAAGAATTCCATAAGCTAAAAGCCGGCGAAACGGCGCGCGGGGACGGAGTACGAAAGCCGCCGCCGCGGCGGCAGCAGCGAGAGGGATCTGCTCGTCGATGGCACTTTACGGTCAGCCCGACACTTCGCCCGGCGCGCGCGCGTAATTCCCGAAAAGCCGGCGCCCACCTCTCCCCACCCCGCCCGTCGCTTTATACGCCCCCCCCCTCCCCCCACCGATAGACAAACGAACCAATTTAATTAGCATTATCAATGCAATTTCCGCGGCGGCGGCGTCGGAACTAATATTGGAGGCGACGAGGCTCGCCGATGTACGTACGTAATGTACACGATATTGGACAGAACGAGCGACGAACGGCGGCGGCGGCGGCGGGTGGAGGGGGAGGGGGAGAGGGAGAGGGGGCCGCCGGTCGCATGTAGTAATTCTGTAATATTGCGGGTGACGGTGGTTAGCCTTAGGGAATGGGCAAACAATGACGTCCGACCGCTGCGGCTCGATTGCCGCGCGCGCGCGCGCTCGCGCTAGCCGTTTCCCACCGCGCGCCGCCGCGTCGAGCGATGACAGGGGTAAACACGCCGGCGGAATTATTTGCTAGCGTCCCGTACGTAATTATTTTCGGGATCTAATGCCGGTCGCAGGGGGGCTGTGTGACCGAAGAAATTCGTGTCCGTCGCGCCGATAAGTAAGGCGTGATAGCACGCTTGCCGGAGCGGTCGCTTACAAATTGGCTTCGAGGCGCGGCGTGTCCTATTTGCCAGTCGTCGACGAGCTCCTTCGAACTTGCGGGCTTGTCTTCCGTCGACCGGCACGCATCGCTGGAGATACGATCGGGACGGAACGCGGTGGAAATTGTTATCCGAGTACAGGTAATTCTCTCTAACTGTCCCTAAGCTTCTGGGTGAAACTGGACGGTTTTGGAAGAGAGGAGACGATGGTTGTTCGTGAATTAATATGAATAAGGCTCGAGTATTTCCAAAAATACGATTTCCTAATCGTATTTCCTATTTGTATATTTTTTTTATTATAAGTAGAGGGATGATTGGAGAATGTACTGTAGTAATTGTAGCATTTACTGTGCTATGTATAATAATCGCATCTACCTTTGCCTAATTATCCATTTATGTATATGAGCAGAGAATCAATTCTGAAGAAGATGATACAGTAAATAGTACAATTAGTGCAGTAAATTCTCTCTAATTGTCTCTCATCTCATAAGCAAAAATAGACAGTTAGACGAGAAGAGAGACGATTATTCAAGTCTTACAATCATCGACTATTCGGCAATTTTACAAACGAGCCTTGGAAATACTTATTTGTTTTTAAATATTGATGACAAGAAATCAGAATTTTATTCAGACTAAAAAGAATAGCGTTCGTATCTATAATAAATAAATATATATTCCAAAGCGTAGAACGCGAAATTTCTTTTTAAATATTGATAATTAAAATTTTATTAAAACTAAAAAAAGATAGCATTCGTATCTATAATAAATATATATTTCAAAGCGTAGAACAACGACTCTGGTTTACATGAATAAATGAACTCGGTTATCGAAAGTATGACGCTAATCGATGGCTCCGGTTTTAACGAAGACGTGTCGTGAACTTGACTGCAACTAGTTGATGTCAAACGATCACCCTCGAGAGCGCGACGTCGAATTAGTAGCCAGCCACGAATCGAGTATGGATTACTCGGCCGGGAATCTTTCAGGAGAGTTAACGTGTCGCCGGGTGCCACAGTTCGCACAGGGTCCCCGTTATTGATCGTAGAATCTAGGACGGACAGGATTCTTCCGGGCAAAAGCAGACGGGAAATGTGGAATAGAATTTCTCCTATCCGCCTTCTTTTTCCGGCAAATCGAATTTGAATACATTTCGGTCACGCCTCTGCTATCCGCGACACGACTTCGCTTCGCGCGTCTGTCCATCGCTGCACCGTTTCCACTGTATTATACGTAACAGCCCACGCTAATCGTCGCCGAACGCGCGGATACCTCGCTTAACCCTTTCGGATATATCCGTCACCCACATGGAAACTCTATAAACTAAATGGGAACTACTATGGAAACTACCATAACAATAATATATTTCAATTTTATCTAAACATAAAACAAATAAAATTTAATTACCTTCTGTTTAAATAGAGTAAACGCGCGACCGCAAAGGGTTAATAAATGGTACAGCGATAAAAATTCCCATAATCTGATCACCGTTGTAAACGATTTTAAACCCATTCAGTCTCGTCGTAAACGCATAAAACCCGTGTAGCGTAACATCTTCCTAATACTTTTCGAAATAAATTTCGAAGATGGAATATCTCGTAGGTGGTGCAACGTAATATTGTGTACATGCCGTGGCCGCAGTGTTTGCGCGACGTTATACCCGAAGCAAGTTTTCCGCCGCTCATTTTTGCGCAATTTCTGCCATGACCAGTTGCGCCACGGCCCCATCTTATATATATATATATATATTCAATGGTTGCTCGTGACGTTTATCATTTAGTTTTACAGCTCGTTGCGCGGATTATACCCGAAGTGGAATCGGCCGGCGCCGTAGTTCGTTGCAGCTGGGAGATTAAGTGACTCCGCCGTGTAACACGGGAATTAATGACAACGCACAGTCTTTCGGAGAAAATGTTAGCGCGCGCGCGCGCAGCTAGAGCCGCAGTTATTTACGGGTGCTGCCGTTTTACATGCATACGAATACGAGTCACAGCGGAAATAAGCCGGGCTTGTCAGTCAACGTTATTTTCATAAATATCATTAGTCGGAAACGTAGTCGAGTGCGCGCGGGTGCGACGCGAAGCTGGTACGAAAATAGCCTTCTCCGTGCTTTTTCCTCCTCTTAACTTTCGTTGGAACGATCGAGCGAGAAATCAGGTCGGAACGAATGCAGGTTTTTCGATCGTATCGCGAGAGGGGGGCTCGTGAACCGCTCGGTTTATTTCGGAATAAATTTGTCACCTTGATTGGACAATTAATAATTTGTTCTTGACTTTGAGAAATTTCTGCTAATTTTCTAGTCGAGATTCCGGATTCTTTTTTCAACCCACAATGCATTTACGTGCACGAGTTCTTGAACCTTTAGTATGCCAGAAATATTAAAAATTGTACAATAAATATATAAACATCGTATTTTATAAAAAAAATTATGCAGGATTTATGCAGAACTATCAAAGAATCGTAATAATTCCAAAGCGTTTCATTGGCGCTTTGAAAGTGTGCAAGAAAGTTCAGCGATCCGTGTAAATTATTTACTTCAATGAAAATTCTATTCGAGCCATTAAACTCGCTTTTAATGTAACTCTTGTCTTAAATAATGTCTTTCGGCAATTCAGAAAATGTTCAAGCTGAAATTTCTACTAATATCGTGTTAAGTATAAACGTTATTCCATTCTTTTACACCGGAATAAAATTCTGGCCTTTGGTCATCAGTATTTAACCATTTAAGTAAACATGGACAAACGGAATAAATATTAATCCTTTTCCATCTAAGAAATGATTACAATAGAAAAAGAGCTTATCCTAGTAATTATGAAGAAAATAGTACAGCAAGGATTTAAAAACTCTAATCGTCCAGCGGGGAAGACTATGCAGAGCCTCGAGAGATCCTTTTCCTTCTCCTCACGGCTTAACAGTAGTTCGCGCCGAGTCGTAGCCGGCGCCGAGCGAGATTGCGCTCGAAAAATATAGAAGACACAGAGAGAGAGAGAGAGAGAGAGAGAGAGAGAGAGAGAGAGAGAGGGGGGGAGAGAGTCGCGCGCGGTAGGCGGTGGTAGGGGACGAATTAGACAACGCGACTTAGCATTCTCGGAGCTGTTGACAAATATGAGCGACAGCGCGGAGCGCAGGGTAAATGTTTGCAATGTATTACGGGTCGTGTACCGCTCCTATTTCCGCAGTCATATAGCCGGGGCGAGGGCTGTGTGTACTTCGTTTCGATACGGCCGCTTCATGTATTACAACTGCCGCCCATAAACTCGGAGCCAACTGCCGATCTATTAACCGATCCATTGCCTCGCCGCCACCCCATCCTCCCCCATCCTCCCCCCGTAAACACGGGGCGCCAGATTAACAACTGTCTAATCAGAATAAAAGTTCGTTGAACTTGAATGGCTACGGTTTACGGCGCCGAACGCGCGGAGTTAACACTCGTAACGAATGCGCGCGGTCCCGCTTATACCGTCGCCGCGGCGTTACACGATTTACTGTTCCAGCGAAGAGCGTCGGTTCATTAACCCCTTGCACCGTGATACCTTTCACCTTGCGTCGATCAGCACTCATTTATCCTCAACCCTTTGCACTCGTGGCCGTTTTAGCTTTAAATCTAAAATAATTTTTCTGTTTTATAGTATTTTCATTTTGAGCGACGAAGTGTGTTTTATATATATATAACAAATTAATTCTCGTGATTCGTACTAACAGTGGCATATTTAACAATTTTTCGAAAATTAAACATTGTTGGTATAGAAATTCTTTTAATAAATTGAAAATTCTTCTATTAAACAGAAATTTTTCTATTAAATACAAATTTTTCTATTAAATACAAATTCTCATTTTCGTCCGGAAAAATAATTTTTTCCGAAAGGTGTACGCGAACTCTAACGGCCAGCAACTCGCATATATTAGAAACGCTGACTCGTGGCCGCGAATTCGTAAAGTATAAAAGTCCGGCGAACAGAGTTACGAATTCGAATTTATTTCTATCCCGGTGGAAATATTCTACGGGAAATACGGTGTATCTGGAGCGTACCGGTGGAGGCGGAATATTCGGCGTAGGTCCAGACGCGTTCATTTCGGCGAGCCCACGTTGTTTTCAGTCATCCGACGGATCAGCAGCCCCGCTCTCTCTCCCTCCCTCACTCTCTCTCTCTCTCTCTCTCTCTCTTTCTTTCTATCTCTATCTCTTTCTCTTTCCCCCATCGGACCGCGGCGGTTCCATGGCGGCGGTATAAAATAACGCGGCCGCAAAGGTATCCAGAATTAATAGAGCAGGAGAGGAGGGGGAGGGAGGGGCGAGCCTTGGCCGGCTCTGGATATCGAAAGGAAATTAAAACCGCGGTCAGCGGAGGTTCGAACCCCTTTCCCCCGTGAACCTTCCATCTCGTCCCAGGCCGAGCCCGCAAAAGTCGCCCAATCGTTCCGATTTCTGGCTTCTTTTTTCCCCGATAAATTGGCGGGGGCACGGCCCGGCAAAATTAGTTTATTCGAGTGTAACGTCATGCACGCGGCACCCTCTCCACTCCTCTTCCCACCCTCCCCCGCGCCGCGCACCCCGCCGTTTCTCATTCCTCCGGCGAGCCCCCGGATTTTTTCGCCCGCACCGCGAAAGCGGTATTGGTTTTGTCGATTGTGCCCGCACGCTCTGCCTCGGTTACCCGCACCCCCTCTCTCTTTCTCTCTCTTTCTCTATTTCCCTTTCGTTCTCTGTCTCTCTTGTTCTCTGTCCCGTTCTCTCGCCGGTGAAATTTAATATTTGAGACTTTCATAAAGCTTAATCGCGACGCGGCCGCCCACCGGCTACAAAGATCGTCGTCCGCGATATTCATTAACCCTTTGCGGTCGAATGGCGACTCCAAGGCGATCACTAAAAATGATCACGTTGACAGTCTGTAGCGGCCATGTTGTCGACCAAATCTGTTGTTTAAAATTCAGTCGATTATGCGAAATATAACTGCCAGTCGTTTCTATGAAATTGTAACAAAATTTGAATCTTCTACGGCAATATTTGGCAAAGGGAGTAAATCAAAACGATCAAGAAATAAAAATCCTGTCGTTCCACCAAGAAAATGATTAAGGACTAAAAATATACTAATCGACGATGTTTTGAAAGAGATCGTAGTTCAAGGGGTTAACTAACATATTTATTCACCGAAAGCACCTTGCTGATATTAAGATCACTTAATTTTTTGATCTACGATTATTCAGTTTATAAGAACGCTACTTAAAAAATAGTACAAATATCCTACCGATACTTTCCCTAAACTACCATAAAACAACTTTATGCGTTATCCAATAAATTCACTGTCTAAAAACATATGAATAATTTGCTCGTTAAACCGCAGTTTCTGATGTAATCGCAGCAAACCGTTCGATTAATTGTCACGTACGTCAAACAATTCGTAGCTCGAAGTAATTGTTTGTCGTCTTATCGTAGGTAAGATATGCCGTACCCAGTTCTTAACACTGATTGCATTCGGTTAGGGAGAAACTGAGACGGAGAATCCTCGCCAGAGATATCCCGGCACACTTCGGAAGTATCAATATGCACTCTGCGGTCAAAGATCGGGATTAAACCAAATTCGATCAGACGCGAATTACGTGTGTGTCGAGTCGCCATGTAGGTTGGGAATGTAAATGTTTACCGAAGACTCCGCACAAGCTGAAGCAGCGAGAGAGAGAGAGAGAGAGAGAGAGAGAGAGGGAGGGAGAGAGGGAGGGAGAGAGGGAGAGTTGGAGAGCGAAGGGGTTGGTTCTCGAGTGTTTGAGAGGGTGAATGTCTGAGAGTATGATAACTAATACATAAGCTGGACGTCGGTTGATCAGACAAAAAATACCCGGAGGAATATTCAACAATTGCGGCGATTTTAGTCAGCAGACTAAAACTCTCCCTCTCTCTTTCTCTCTCTTTCTCTCTCTCTCTTTCTCTTTAACGCGTCTCCTCGGAAAACGGCAGCGAGTTTTTCCTATTTTCCAGACACTCCGTGCCCGGTTCCTCCTAGGCATTCATAACTCGGAATTTACAACTCTCGAGCCGTGCGGGAATAAGCATGCTTATCTTCTCAAATGCCGTCGCTAACTGGGTTTGCCCCGGGAATCATCGAGCTAATTTTAACGGGATCCAGTCGAACCTCTTGCCCGGATACCGCACGGCGAAACTCGCGAGCCCCGCGCGCGGAAAATATCCTGCTTAAAATAATTAGACGACAGGGGGCTTGCTCTGCTCTACGCCGCTACGGATAGAATTGGATGGGTCGATCTCGTTTTTACGGGTTCACGGTGTTATGGCGCCGGCGGCTTGCCAGTCATTTTATGAAAATTGAAGACGCGTGCGCTGTTAGGGATGGAAGCGAGATGAACGTGTATTTTTTCGTTTACGACAACGTTTGCTAATTTTTGTGACGTTTGCAAGCTTTTACTTATTGCATTTAATCATTTTTGTTTTCGCACTTTACTGGAAATTTATTAACTGAATTTTCAATTGTTCTATTGAGTTAAATCACTGTGACAATATATAAATATAAATAATTTTACAGGATAGCGTAATAAAAGAATAAAAAGGAAGGTGGAAGTGTATTAATAAGAATAATTTAGCATGAAGAATAATGAATAGTATGAATACGTAAAAATCAAGTACGATAGTAGAGGGCCGGAGGAAACGTAGGATATAAATAAGGTGGCTTATATTTTATTGTATTAAATAATATATATATATCTTCTAGTGACAGGATGAGTGATGAATAAGGTACACGAAACTCGCTTAGTGTAAAATCGAATCCATCTGCTGGTATAATATGCTGATAGAAATAAATCTAATCTAATCCGGATAACATTATTGGGAATAGCGTTGAAATAGTTGCTACCGTTAATCAAATTATCAAGCAGTTTTTAACTGCAAATTATAAATTACTGGAAATGATAAAATCATCGCCGGTAGATGGTAGATTAAAATTCTTTCGACGGTGTGCTTTTGTGCGAGCCTTTTTACATTGTACCAGATAAATAATTATTAGAAATGTCCATTTTTGTCCATTTTACGTATATTTTACATCCATTTTAAGTTTGATCGTCTTAGGAGTTAAACTGGACGACTTTAAGACGCCTTATTTTAGACGTTTAAAAGGACGTTCAATTTGGAACGTCTAAACGACATTTTAGTTTGTAACGCAAGACGTTTCTAGGACGTTTCTAGGACGTTTCTAGGGCGTTTAGAAGACTTTTACACGACACTCGAGACCTCTTAAATTTATATATCAAATATCTTTTTAAGACATCTCGAATATCGTACACCAAACGTCTTGAAGACGTCTCAAAAACGTCCTTCTATTATCTGTGATTTAATTAAGATTTTTGCAGCGTTATAAAAATACGTGCGACTTCTTTTACAACATAAATGGACCAAAACTATCTCAGACAAGGTTCAAAGGTATCAAAGTCATCAAAATCATATTCTCAAAATCTGCGTAACCCAGAAATAACGAAAGATCCATAATCTGCTGACCACGTCCAAATCCGCAAAGAAGATCTACCAAAATCTAACACAAAAAGATCAATGAACAGTGACCACCTCGGCAAATAACTTCCTCATCCTTTCCATAAAAATCGTCGCTGAAAAAAAAACCGCTGACGTCCACCGTTCTCCACGAGAAAAGGACATTTCGAGCGCATCTTCCTCGGCCGGGCTTACGCGAACGAATCGCGTAATAAATTATTGGTTTCTTTAATCCTTGTGGAAACTTGGCCGGTTAATCGTATCGCGGCTGCACGTGATTCATTTATCATCCGCGCGGAACGTGACTGCGTAGAATAGCCGCGCGCCGGGATCCCCCCCATCCCGCGCTCGCAAAATCAGGATTCCTAGATTTTCCGTAGGGCGCGAAGTTCGGAACTTTAATGACCGCATCTTTACACGAAGAACGTAACGTGAAACACCGGAACCCGAAGTTCGCCCGAACAACCGGTAACTCGGGCTTGCGAATGTTCTACTTATAGCCCAATGCCGCCTTTCTGATCCGCGTGGCGCGCGGAAGGAAGAGGCGAAGGGAGCGCGCGCGCGCGCGCCCCCTCTTTGCTCGGAGAAACCTATGTTCGACGCCGGACGAAACTTCGGCAACGATGCCGAGTTTCCGAGCTAAGCCACGAGAATCCTCTGTCCAGGGAAAACCCGACTACTCCCCAAGAACAGTAAAACTAATTTCTATCTTGCCCTTCGGAAACTAACGGGGTTTATGAGGCGTCCTATCGAGGACAAGGCGGCCGAAAATTCTATTGTACATTCCGTTTATTCGACGCGCGGCACCACCTCTCTCTCTCTCTCTCTCTCTCTCTCTCTCTTTTTCTCTCTCTCTCTCTCTTTCTCTCTCTCTTTCTCTCTCTCTCTCTCTCTCTCTCGCGCCCCTATTCCCTCGAATATTTCTACTCGCTTCTATTACACTTGGATAGAATCCTAGGAATCCGAGCGTGGGGACACCGGGGCTCTCTTCGCCTAGACCCTCTCAAAAACTTAGATTCCCCGGATTACGTAGTCTAGATTCCGGACACCGTCTCGCGGATACAATTTCTGCGCGGCGCCGATTAAATTGAAACAAATAGGGCTGACGCGACAAACCGTGATCCAATGATTCTTACGATTTCAGTTCGACGATGCGGTAGGAAGACCATGTCAGAGTATCATAAATATTATATGTTAAATTAAATCCCGTGCAATGAATTATCAACCATGCGTTAATTAAAATTCATATAGTCAGAGGAAAAGTAATAAATAAATTATTACCATTCTTATTATTATTATTATCATCATTCTTCTTATTGTTATTGTTAAAAAAAATATGATCTAATTTTTAACAAATAAATTTGATGATTTTGAATTTAAAATGAAATTGAGATTTCATTTGTAATTTAAGATTGATTAGGATTTATTGTTGAGATTATTATTATTATTACAATTCTTCTTCTTCTTCTTCTTATTATTATTATTACTACCATTCTTCTTCTTATTATTATTACTATTATTACCATTCTTATTTTTCTTATCATTATTATTACCATTCTTCTTCTTATTATTATTATTATTACCATATTACTATTATTATTACTTGCACCGATCGCCTCCCATAGTTTCGCGAAACCGCGCGATCTACCTCGGCAGCGGAAAAATTAATTTGCGCCGCGACTTTTCGGCTTTCCCGGGCACGTTCGTCTTCCGGTCGTCGAGCCGTGTCTCGGCGCCGACGGCAAGTAAAATCCGCGTCTAAAATAGTGAAACGGCGGGCGATGAGGAATGCGGACGCGCTCGCTCGGCGCGGCTCGGCCCCGAGATTGGCAATTTGTTACGAGGGGGCTCCGTAGACTGGATTCGCGCGGTTCTCGTGGAGCGCGTCGGGCGCGTGCGACCTCCGCTTCCGGTTTCTGGGTAACGCCGGCGCGGCGCGGGGCCGAGCCGTATCCTATCGGCGAAAGGAGAATTTACAGCGGCGCGGCAGCGTTACGCGGGTAAATGGTAAGAAATGGCGGTGCCGCGGCGGGAAACTCTTCCGTCGTTATCGCCGCGAGCGCGGCGGTCGTGTTACGTCGTAAACAGCTCGCAAATAATCAGAGGGAATGGGAATTATTGCCCAGAATGTGCATCGGGGCCAGCTGCACCGCTCTCCGCCTCTTCCTCTTCTTCTTCTTCTTCTTGGTCCGACGGGCAAACTTTTCGTATAACGCCCGGCGACTTCTGCGCCCCGTTGCACGCGAAATTATGCGACCGTTCTACGGCCAGAGGATAAACCGAAAGTTTTGCCCGCGCGAGGGGAAACCAGATTCGTGCGCGGCACCGCGCGAGGAGTCGCGGAAACCGCGCGACTACGCGTCGGCTGGAACGAACGATCCGGTTCGGGACGGATCGGTCCATCTCGTCTGTCTACCGTCTAGCTCTCTCTCTCTCTCTCTCTCTTTCTCTGTCTCTGCGAAGCCCCGGTTGCGAAATGCTTGCTATTTTGACCTCGTTTGTCGCATCTTCGATCCGACAACTTTTCCACTAAATTTCTCTACGCGTCGCCGACACGATTCGCATTTCCATCGAAATTACGATCCTATCGTAAAATGACACATTATAATTCTCTCGAATTGTCCTTTGGTTCGTAAACAAGAAAGGACACTTTGGGAAGAGGGGATATATTTCGAATATTTTAACCTTCTCAGTGCCGGAGGCACTGGCGAAAAGTGCCTTATACTTACACCTTTGTTATTCACGTAATTTCCAATGAATATAGAAAAATTGGCGTCACTGTTTCATTCTCAATTTCGTCCTTAGCACACTGCTTTTTGAATTACGTAAATATTGCTTTCCGTTTGGTTTTTATGAGCCTTTTCCAAACCCTGGTAACACCGTGAAATTTGGCTTTCTCGCTCGGATAATTAATTAAATATATTGTTACTACATTATACTGCAAGGGGTTAAACATTACGTATTATTCTGGATTCCACGCGTGCTCGAGAGGTCTCGTCGCTTCCGAATTGATTCGATGTCGCCGGTATCTCTATTTTCGAAGATAATAGTGGGACGGTGGCTCTCTCGAGCAGAGAAGAAGAAGAAGAAGAAGAAGAAGAAGAGGAGGACGCGGGAGGAGAGTCGAGTGGAGAGTTCTACAGATTCGTGGGGAGACTAGCTCCGTATCGATTCGTGGGACAGGCTCTCGCCGTGATTCCTTGAATGGACTAATCGAGAAAGAATGAAATCGGATCGAGATCCGGCTGCCGGGGCAAATCGCGGCGGAGCGTCGGGGAGGGGGTAAACGGTTCCGCACGGGAACTTCGAAAGAATTTCATCGGGGCGCTGTAATGAATACGGCACGCTGCTGATGCAGAATTTAAGAGGTAATTAAGTCCGAGTCCTGGCCGCGATACCGAGTGGAATGCTGTCGATATCGACGACGTTTTTGAAAACTATTTATTGCCTACCTCTCTCTCTCTCACTCACGCACTCTTTCTCTCGCTTTCTCTCTCTCTCTCCCTCTCTCTCGCGCGCGCGCGCGATGTATCGACCATCTACGAGCTAATTCACCGGGAAACGAACTCCATTTATATTATTCCGTTCGAGCGCCGATTCATTATACGATCGCCGGGGCTAATGATCTGTCAATCGCGACGCGGAAAAATCGAATTTACGGCGGCGTGCTTTCGGCATTACCTGTTGTCTTTGCAAATTAATTTGCCGGGCCGCGGGATTTCGCGGAACGCGGGACGGCAAAGAGAATTCGTAAACGCCGCGCGATAATGTTAATAAATAGTCGATCGGTTCGCGTTACGGAGTAAATAATACAGGGGAAACGTGAATAGGGAGGAAAGATTTTTAATTACGATAGGCGACGATATTTTCGATAAATAAATCTGGAAATCGTTGGACAAAGGAGAACGATAAAATAAACAGCGACGATTGAGACGGCAGAGCGTTCGACAAAAGTGAACTAATTAACGGGAAAATGATTTTTTACCTTTGTACGTCGCGTTTAATTGTTTATAAGGGTCGCGCAGCGAAGCGAGGGTGTCAGCCATCGAACGTTCAGCGTTCGGACGCGCCGGCGGCTCTTTATGCAAATGAAAATTTGTCAAGCCCCCTTTTTTTTCGTAATTGGAATTAATTGGTAACACCGTGCCTTTCACGGCGGATTTCATCCGGCAACAAATAAAATGAAAAATTTCGCGGAGCCTTCATTAACGTTTCCATTTTGTTGTATTTTACGCGCGCGCCGGTGTGAGCGCGCGCACGTTCACGCACACGGTCGCGTGAAATCCCGGTGTCCCATTTTGGCGAGATCCCCATTTTAATATTTTACGGCGGCTGTAAATAATAATGGCAGAAAATTAAAATGAAATCAAAGTGTCGTTAACCCCGTGGGGGTGGGATGGACGGACAGGTTCTCGTATAAATTCCTTTTATTATTATTATTATTATTATTTTGCCCGTAGCGAAAGAGAATTTATATACTTTTTTTCAATAATTACGTCTCGCGCGCCTCTGTCGGCACAAAATTATTACGCGTTCGCATAATTTTTATCAAAATTACTACCGCCGCCGCCGCCGCCCCCTCGGAATCTCGAATAGCCTTCGAATGTTTCAGCGAAAATGTTTTCACGTTTCACAGGTTTATCTCGCGGATGATAAAATAAGGGAGAATCGTCCTTTTTTTCGAGATCTCTGCCGTTGGAAAAGAAAATGCGTTTCCCTCTGGAAATGTTCAATTTTTTCGGGTGGAACCACGTGATTTCAATTCTTTGAAAATTCATTAGTTGTAAAGAATACCTCATTAATTAAATTAATGTCAGTTTACAATTTTTATAGATTCATAGACTTTTTATAGATTTTCAAAGACTTGAAACGATTCTTTACAACAATACCTGAAAAAGGAAAAAAATATGGAGACCAAATTCGAGCCGGATACCACGGAAGACCTAACTCGGTTTCCCAATGCCCGTCATTCAATAAACTTGAAAATCCCGCCTGGCCGAAACACATGAGAACGACCCGGCTTCTAATGGGGCGCGCGTGTTTCTGTTCTACGAAAAACACGCGGCGGCGGCGGCGGGGGAGGGAGAGGGGGTTGGGTGGTGGTAGAAAAAAAAAAACTCGCGCACCGTTCGGCGATTCAATGGCGAGCCGCGGCCGTCTATTGATACGGACCGAATGAAAGGAAACGAATAACGTTTTTTAATGAACAAAAATAACGAACTCACCGGCAACAACGGTTTCGTATTTACGAACGGAGCTTTGCCGCTGTGTTCCGAGCTTTTTTTTCTGTTTTTTATTTTTCCATGTATCCGATACAGTGCGCGCGCGCGCGCGCGCGAGAGAGAGAGAGAGAGAGAAAGAGAGAGAGCGGCGCACGCGTAACGGTGGAACAACAACTGAGAACAGAGAAGTTCGCGAATTAATATGAATGATTTTGACGCAGCGGAGTTTCCGGACCGGGGGGTAAGGGGGGGGGCGGACGATACGGGTGGGAGGAAGGGCGGAGGGGTTGGAAAAAAAAGAGAGCGGAGAAAAATCGCAAATAAAGTAACGCCCGGAGGTCGGACGGATTACGATTTTTGAGCCGCGCTGAAATAAAACGGGTTTTACAATTTGCCCGTCCGACGATAATAAAATTTCCCCCCCTCCCCCCTTCCGCCCCGGATTCGATACATCGCCGGTGAAACGGCGTATCCGATACGCGAACTAATAACGCGCAAAAACTCTCCCGTCCCGGTTCGCTCGCGCCATAAGATTTTTATTGCTGAAAATCGACGTGATCGAATTCAATTTGAACTCCCCCCCCCCCCCCCCCCCGCAAACCCCCGACGTTTCCGGCGCTCGCGCGCGCGTTTCTTCTTAGCGGCGTGTAAACTACCGTCGGAGACTCCCGAATAAGGTAAACCAGAGCCGGAGACCGGAGACGACGGATACTTCGTGCACGCCAAATAGTGTGTCTATCTGCCGCGGCGTTCGAGAAGTCAAACTTTGCCGGATTGCACCACCCCTCCCCCTGGTCCGCCTTTGATGCCGAGAACCTTTGGCCGGCGAAAAGGAGTGTATACGGACGTTATGCTCGGCCGCGAGTTTCGCCGCTCCCCTAACCGCTCGCGATTTAGATAGGATTGCTTGAATGCCGCGCGCAACTTCACGCCGTCGTTTTACTACGTTCAAATACAGGAATTTCCCGGCTCGGATTTTCGATTCCGTCAGCTGGTTCCTTCGCGAACCTTGCCCCCTTTTATGCTCGGGGATGCTGGCTCGATTAGGCAGCGAATTTGTGATTTCGGAGGCTCGATTATTCTCGGCTGATTTATAGTTTTCCGAAGACGTCGGAAAAGTTGGTATTAAAAGTAATCTAAGCCAAATTTAATGTTTAATAATGTTATATAATATTTAATTTAATAATTTAATAAATTAATAATCTAATAATTAATAAAACAATTGAGTAAAGTCCGAAGCATGGAAGGCACAGAAGACACTATAGCATATGCCACGAAAATTATCATATCTTTTCGGTGCATGTTTCTCCACCGATACTAACATATACATAATGAATAATTAATACTTTGAACCTGAAAAATAATGTCAAAGAATGACACCGTGTGACCAGTCAAACAATTGCGAATAAACTCCGCAGTCAAACAATTGCGAATAAGCTCCGCAGTCAAACAATTACGAATAAAACGGTGGCAAAGCTGTCCCACGAAAAACTGGCGTAGGTCGTGCTCAAAAGAAGTGGGTTCGCACAAAAGCGGCGAAAGTTCGGCCGACCAGTGAAATCTGCGACTTTGAACCCTCGAGGGAGAAAGCCAGAAGATCAGTGACACTGATGGACAAGAGAAGAATTTCGAAGGGTTTTCGTAGGTGTCGTACGGCGAGCGCTGGACGACGGCGGACAGCTTCGATCGTGATTCGGTGGGCGGTGGACAGGGCGGGGGCCGGTCATCGGCACTTTCCTTGAAAGCATTCCTCTTGTGGACGAGTGGACCGGCTCGTATTCAGATTGAAATGTATGTAAAAAGGCCAATAGGTACACACTCGAGCCGCCGCGCGTCTTGGCCGTCGACGCCGATCCACCTTTTACTTTCTCCGGTGGTCCATCTTCTTCCCGTAAGTAGAGTGTCCACTATCCCGGCCGCCAGATGCTTTCAACCCTCGAGAGTCGGAAGGAGGACAAGTGTAGACACACCGAGACGCGAGGCACGGACCCCCCGGAGCTCCGTTCCATTCCTTTTCCGCACAGCTCGGTCCGTGCGCTCCGCGTTATCTACGTGTTGACTATCGATTACCTTTACGTCCTATTTCTTTTCCACTCTCCTTTGCGCCGCGCGAGCCGCGGAAGTTGATGCACCAGCACGGAAACGGACGCGGGAAAAATAGTTTTAATGGACCGCGGGGCTTTGGCCGATCTTGAACCCAACTAGAACACCTAAATGAACGAGAGAACGTCGATGTTCTGATGCGCTGGTCCAATATACTCTTTCCGATAATAGTTTTATACCTTCGATCATGCCATTAAGCATCTCGTAAACTCCTTCCTAGGATCAGTCATTGGCAAACCATCTAGGTCATAAACACGTATTTTTCAGCTAGAATAAAACTAAGATAGAGAGACAGGATAAAACCACGTTATTCCAGGATTTTAAAGAATAATCTTCCCGAGAAGAAATTCCATAGACTAGACAAGCTCGAAGCAAGTGTGTTGTTACTTTGCTCGATCTTTGATCCAATTTAGCGTATACGTAGCTTTTAAGTTGCAGCTAGTAAAGTAATACTACCAAGTACTACTCTATGGACAGGCTAATTGTCTCTACGTTTACTTTCCACGATATAGTATTTAATTCGAACAATACGACTATTCTATACTCTGTAGTACAGTCTCTGCTACTACGGTCAAGGAGAGAGTCACTTGATTCTTCAAACATTTAATTTTCCATGGCAACCCTTGCTAACAAGTCTACAAAAGTCTACACTAATCTCTTCCTGAGATCATTCAAAGCACTTCTCCTCTTTGCAAAAATTCAATCCACGACTTTATTTGCCAATTATTAACGAACCCGTATACGCAGTTCAAGAGAGGCACGATTTTTAATACGGTTTCGACGATATCGTATAGGTCGTGGCAGGCGCCTGTTCCGGTCGAAGAGTTATTTCCAACAGGCTCGTTACCGCATTTGACATATTCATGAGGTTACAGCGGTTGCGGTTACGGTGCTACATGACGTTTATCGATATCGAAAACGTGAATAAAATAAACGTCGTTGAATGCGGCGTTTCCTCTCGTTAGCGTGCCGAATTATTAGACCGGTGCCGCCGACGATGACTGAGACTGACAGGTTCGGATCGTCGTGGCGTATTGCTCTTAATAATTAAATCACCGCGAGAGACGAAGAGTAACTGCAAGCTCTACGATAAGTAGAGCGTTCTAAAAATTACTTTGGATCAGGAAATGAAGGAGCAGTGTATAATGGAGGACGTTTTTAGTAACTTTTCGAGGTAGAGACAGAGACAAAGAAAGAGCAAGAGCAAGAGGAAGAGGAAGAGCAATAGCATTGTGCAATAGCAATAGCAATAGCAATAGCAATAGCAATAGCAATAGCAATAGCAATAACATTGTGCAACAGCAATAGCAATAGCAATCGCAATGGCAATAGCAATAGCAATAGCAATAGCAATAGCAATAGCAATAGCAATAGCAATAGCAATAGCAATAGCAATAGCAATAGCAATAGCAATAGCAATAGCAATGCCGATAGCAATAGCAACAGGAGAGATGCAAAGACAGAAACAAAGAGGGCGACAGGAAGATAGGGGGGGGGAGAATATCGGAGATCTTCCGCCGTATATCGACGCCCTTTTGAGCGCGACACGAGGGCCGGGGATATCGCTGGAAAATCCACAAGTGCCGCGACGGAAAAGGCTCACGCAGCCGGCTGTGGCCGCGATTGTTGCTCGTAATCAACGGTCGCCGAGAAATTCGGAATAATTCCGGAACAATGAAGCGCGCGGCCCGCGTTCAAACGGAACGGGCACGGCGCGCTGTGTAGTTTTTCAACCGGGTACACCGACACAGAGGCGCGCCAGGGGCCCGGGCTATCGTTCCCATCGTCACAAACGATCTTTCCCTTTTCCGACGAGTTTTTCGGTGAATACGCCGCGGACTGAGCGCCACGCGAATTTGACACATTTTCGCCGCACGAAAACCACGCCGCCGGCATATTTTCCCCGGTTTTTCCTCCTCCTCTTCCCTTCCAACCCCTCTCTCACTCTATCTCTATCCCTCTATCTCTCTCTTTCTCTCTTTTTCTATCCCTCGCTCCGCCCTTTATAGACCAGTCGTTCCGCCGGACGCTATCACTCTCTCTTTCTGTCGGGGCTTTTCACTTCGTTATAACAGTTTGTCCTTTTCGAGGATACGGTAACAGGCAAAAGCAGTCGCGCGGCACGATTCGCCGAGGCCGCGCCGCGGCTTTTTTTTTCCCTGTAACGGGTTTTTTTTAGGGCCGCATTGTTGCCGGCAAATTGAGTTGTTGTTTCCCGAGCGAACTTAAGAGCGGATCGCTCAAAAGTAGCTCGTTCGGACGGATTTTTTTTTTATATTTTAAAGGGGAAAGTCAATGACGCGGAAGAACTTTCCCGCGTCTGCCGCGCAAAGTGTTCACGTAGCTTTCGAAACGATGTAACTTCTCGGTAATTGGTCCCGACGGGATGTCTGAATTGTTTCGAGGCGGCGGACCGATCGATTTACTTCAATTTTAGCAACAATTGTTATCGAAAGTTGCGGATGAAGGCACGATGAAAAATTTAAGGGACAATGAGTTTTTGAACTTTTTTTATCATACTTGTTTTATGAGTTTTGATGCATTGGCTTTTGGTGCGAGTCCCTGCAGTATCGACTTTTGCAACAAGGAATCCTTTTATTTACAGTTGATTAGCATCGATCACATTAGCATTGATTATTTTAACGTTTGATTAATATTTAACAGTTATATTAAATGGATGTTATATTTTTTATCTGTGTTATATGTATATTAATATCAGGTTGGAAACTATGAAACGGGCGTCGCAGCTGAGCATAGCCTAGACAAAAACGCCCGTTTCATAGTTTCCATCCAACCAAAAATAAATTTATTAAATTGGAAACTATGAAACGGGCGCCGCAGCTGTACATAGCCCAGACAAGAACGCCCGTTTCATAGTTTCCAACCTAATAATAAATACAAAATTCAGATTGGAAACTATGAAACGGGCGCCGGAGTTGAACATAGCCTAGACGAAAACGCCCGTTTCATAGTTTCCAACTTAATATTCTAACCCACCTATACTAAATTAAAGAAATGTTTTTCTTTACCAAATTTTCAGGACATGACAGCCCTTCTCTTACTAACAGCAGGTCCCATGAAACCCGGTTCCACATAACACATAATTTTCAAGGTACCAATCTGCCGTGATATGCGACAGTTGCCCGTATAATACACTTCCGTCTTCCAATCGCACAGAACGCAGTGCTACATCGACGAACCCAGGATTTTGTTTGAAACAGCAGCTCCAATCGCGGACCATCAACACGAGCAGCCGCCCAGCGGCTGACCCGCGGCTGGAAAACAGAAAATCCATTATCGAACGACCCGTTTTCGACGGTTCAACGCCGCGCATAATTTTCATCGAATCCAAACGAAGACTCCTGCCGCGGCGCTAAAACGAAACGATTCGTCGTTCTTGCCGCTTTCGCGAACCGTTTAATACCCGCCGCGCGGGATCTCGTCGCGGGCGCGTTTAACGCCGCTTGAAAATTTCGCCGGTCGCGGATGAAAATGCACGCGGCCCGGGTTCTATCCAGGTGTTCTCGCGAATATTCGGTTTCGGTTTCTGTTTTCGCGGCGGAAGTCGGCGCGGCGCGTTGGCTCGCGTTACGCTAAATATTTCGTCGGCGAGTATCGGATTTAGCTCGTCGAAGATGAAAGGACTGCTCGCGTTTGGCTAATTGCTTCCTAATGGCTGCAAATATTACCTCTGCCTTCCGCCTCCCTCTCTCTCTCTTTCTCCCTCTCTATTTCTCTCTCTGTCGCCTCCCACTCGGCTCTCTCTCTCTCTCTGCCTACCCTCTCTGCTCTCTCTGCCTAGCCTCTCTGCCTACCCTCTCTCCCGTATCCTCTCCTCAACCAGTCTATCTGTCCGACTACCGTTCCCCGTCTATGCCGCTGCTCGCTGTTTCACGAACGTTCGACGCTTCGGCTAACAGCTTAATAGCAGTATTATGTTGTCGTACATAGACGAATGCGCGCGGAACCGAACCCACCCCTTCCTACCCCCGTTTCTGTGTTTTCCGGACTGCTACCCTATACCGGGTGTCTCTCGTGCAACTAGGTCAACCGTTGCCTTCGCCCTCTGTTCGCCGGTCAAATTTTTTCGCGCGCCCGTGCGCGTCGATTCGAGCTGACGGACGCGTTAACCCTTTGCACTCGTCACTGTTTCAACTCTGAAAACTGTAAAATTGTTTGCAGTTTCTTTTCTGTACATTTTAATGTTTTATAGAAATATTGTAAAAAATAGAACGGTCACGATGTAGTGAGGAAGTAGTGGCCGTGGTTGCGTAGTGTTGAATTGTATAGTTACTGTATATTTTAGAGCATCGTGATATAATATAGGATATATATACTGTTCTATATATAATATAATACTGTTCCCTATTGGAATTTTATCCAATTTACTGTTTTATATAGATATAATTTTATACATCTTAAACGATTTGTTTCTATTCTTATTACTTTAATATATGCATTAAATTCATTTCTAAAATAACTAGATATCAGCAAAACTGACTTATTTTCCACGTCCAATTTTATATTTATAATTAAATTAAAACTTGAAAAATTATATAAAACTAGCTCTTCCATCTACGAGATAAATAATAATTTATTTACATTTAAATCAACCCTGATACAAAAGGTAAAAAACTAATTTCACTTAATTACAATTTAAACTTTAACCTTTTCAATTCTTCAAATAAATTTATTCTTAAATAAATACTGAAACATCAAAATTTCTAAATATATATTATCTTCTAATATTATTAGCGTGTAATATGCAATATAGTCTAATAAATGATTAATGCGAAAAGTGCTCGTTATAAATCATTTCTTTCAGCGTATTGTTTCTTACCGAACCGTGTGCTTCGTTAGAACAGTCTGTGCGGCAAATTTGGGTCGCGCGAGCTGGCTGATCCGTCGACCATTCACTCGTAAAATTGATGAAACGATCAGAGGAAGTTGCGTTTCAATCGACGATTAATCGCGTCTAATTGGAGAGCCGAGCACGCCAGCTTTGACTAATATTTGATGCATTGAATTATATTCCGGCATTCATTGAATTATTATATCAATATGGTTAATTTCGGGATTTGTATTGCCGCGCCGCGGCGGAAACCCGCCTTCGTTCGTCGACGGCCGAAACCCCGGAATCGGGCTGTAAATGAAAATAAACACCCCCCACCACGGATCGTTCGACGTTTCTCTGTACGTGAATACGCGGAGAGAGCACACATTCGTCGATACCGATGCCCCCGGCGCGCGCAGTGTAATATCACGGGATTACAAGACAAAACGCGCTATTCATACGCGTAAACCGGCCGCTCGATAATGACGCGCGGCGATTTTTACGCTCCTTTGAGCCGCGCGTTTGTCGACCTAACTGGAAACCGTTGCGTCACTTAACTCTTTCTGTCGCGCGATTTTAAAGTAAATAAAAGTTTTAATCGATATAATTATTAAAAATTTTTGTTTAATTCTGGAAAATGGAAGGAGATAATTTCGATTATTTTTTTAAGATTCGATTATTTATTAAGGGACAGAATTAGTATGATATGTGAAATGACACGTTTTTTAAAATTGTAAAAGAATTTATTCACTCAATGAAAAGAAACGCAATAGTGCCAGGAGTTTATTGTAATATGCGCATTATTGTTTCCATTTATTTACGCATTCGTCGTTGATACACAGTATCGCAGATTGAATGAAAAAGTTTTAATAAAACATTAAACTGTATAACTATGAGTAACATCAATTTTTCGAGCTGGGTTTGAATATATTCCACCATGTATGGAAAACTAAGCAAAAATTTCAATTGGCACGATGAACGAATTTCAAAGCTACGTTTATCCTGCTTTATTATGTGAACTATGACAAAAATTTTTAAAATGTCATCGAAACTTTTTATCGGAAACCACGGCGACTCTAAATTCGAAGAGATATAAATTACCATATACAGTCGGTGTACAAAGTATTCGTATACCTTTCAAAATGGAATAACTATTTTATCGTGGCTTTATTGATTTAATTTTCTGTGAGACGTTAAAGTCAATGATGGAAGAATTGTCTTTAAAAAATTCAATTGGTTGTGACGCTAAAAAAATTTCAAAGCTACGATTAATAAACTGAACCTATGAGAAAAATATGAAAAGCTGAAGAATCGTTTCCAAAAATTCCAATATTTTAATACGAGACTTTAAAAGCTACGATTATTAATCCAAACCTACGAGAACAATATGAAAAACGTAATTCAAAGCTTCTCGCAACTAAGAACATAACTTCTAACGTTCGGCATGCAAAAAAAAAAGCGGAGAAAACAGCGGCGGCAGCCATCGGGCATTAACCATTTCGCCCGTGACACGGCGGCGGTCGCAAATAGTCGGCGGGCACGAGGAAAAATATTTCCACGGGGGTCGCGCGGAAGGCTCGAAAAAAAGGTGGCAAATAAAAACAATTCACCGCCGGCGAAACCATTTCAAAGTTGCCGATTAGTCACGGTTAACAGTTGGTCGAGGGGGGGAGGGATGGGTGGTTGGCGAGGGTCGGCAATGAATTCAACCGCGATTTTTACGAGGAGGCCGGGGGCGAGCGGGAGTCGACAGCGACGGTACGAAACTTAATAAATTAATAGCTGCGTTTCGACGTTTCGTCCTGGCCATACGTCACGGCCGAGAGAACGCGCGCGCGCGATAGTAGGTCCTGCCGCGGGAAACATCCGCGCGTATAAACCGCTGTCCCGCGTGATATATTTACTTAATAAACGCTCCGAACGGCAGGAAAATTTAAATTAAATTTATTCAGCGAAAACAGAACGGTGGCGCGAGGACGCCTCGCCCAGGCATTGTTTGCGAGTGGACCAAACACGCCGGGGTCACAGAGAGGAAATTGAGGGACAAGGATATAGAGGAGCACCGTGGGGGGTCGTGGAAGGACGAGGGGGGTGAAAGGCGTCCGACCGTGCCAGGGAACGGACGGAGACGTGTACCGAAGAGGGGTTGAGAAAGGACGAAATATTCGTGTACAAAGCCCGGGGCAAAAAGACGGTCCGTTCTGTCGACGAGGTACTTTTCGAATCCTTTGTGAATCCTATGGAGAGATAATATCATCTTTTTGGTTTGTTAGAGATTACCTTCCTTTATTTATGTCCTATAAAATCAATAACAATGGAGACAATCCTCTGCAATTTTCGTTCCATTTTCTGTTTCTTACATTATCATTGTAGACTTCGTATTACAAATAAAGTTATTAAATTAAAATCAAATTTTAACATATTTTAAAACTAAATTATTATTAGATAATGACTTGAAGAAATAACGAACTATAGCACCCTTCCGCTGTTGGGAGATACAAATTCAAAAGGGAGCTGCAAAATTATCCTAACTGCAGAGGATGCTGTAGTTATTCCTTCAAGTCATTATTTTATAATAATTTAGTTTTAAAATATGTTACAATTTTATTTTGTGTTGCTCGCAACCCCAATCACTTAAATAAAAAAATGAAAGCGGTTGGTTCCAAGCTCAATAATAAAAATTAACCAAATTCCCGTAGAAATGAAAAACACCATAGAAATCAACAACAAGCAATGTAAACCGAAATCACGTTGCCGAATCGATTCGTTACAAATTGGCCCTCCACCGGCGCAAAGTATAATCCCAGAACTCGCACGATTAAGTTCGTAGGGAATCAGGGCCGGCGCCGTAGCAGGCAAACTTCTCCCGTCGACCTTGACTTCGTTGAATCACCGGAGCAGCCTTCGGTAACTTCTCAAGAGCCGAAACTTCCCCGTGCTTTTTCTTCCCACGAATTTCCGTGGGGGTGGGGGTAGGTTCTCTCGCAGCCTACCTTTCCCCCGATAGCCGGTGGTGTATAATCGGCGGCCGGGTTCGGGGCTGTTCTCTATCGGCCGGGTTCGGGGCTGTTCTCTATCGGCCGGCCGTATTTGCCCATTAAAGGCCCCGCGATCTCCGATCCGTGAGAAGCGAGCGAAGCACACTTTTGCAAATTCCGTTTGTGCCCGGGGTGCGAAGCCGCTCGGTGTCGGCTGCCCTCTTTATCCCACAGCCCCCCCCCCTCCCCGCGCGATCCTCTGCAGTCCGCTCGAAAACTTCGGGGGACACGTTCGCCGATGTCACAGACACAATTTACGCGTCCCTTTTTCCCGTGCCCGTTAACCCCGGACCCTTTCGTGCTCGAAAAAAAGCCTGTCCAGCGATAAAAGGAGCAACGAAAAAGGGAAACAGGAACCAGAGGAACCGGCCGGAGAAAAATAGAGAATGAGAGACGGAGAGAGAGAGAGAGAGAGAGAGAGAGAGAGAGAGAGGCAGAGACAGAAACAGATACAGAGAGAGAGAGACAGAGGGGGAGGCAGAGACAGATACAGGGAGAAGCAGAGAGGGAGAGAGAGATAAAGACAAAGGAAGAGAGAGGAGAATAAAGGGACAGAGAGTTAGAGGACAGAGCTAGCCGAAGGGAAGGAAAGGGGATAGAAAAGGGAAAAAAGCGAAATAGCGGTGGTAAAAGGTCACAAAGAGGGCCGATAGAAATTGCCTCATCATCGGCCGACGAAATAGTAGCCCGGATGGCGATTGCTGGGCCAGTCCCCCCCGGATTAAACTATTGCCGAATGAATCAGTAACCGCGGCGGCACTTCGCAGCGGTTCGCACCGGCTCGCATCGACGGATCGCTTCGCATCGCTTCGCAGAGCATCGCGGGAGGATCGCAGAGGATCGCAGAGGATCGGAGAAGGGCTCGGCAGGGCTCGGTGGCGTCGGAGCGTCGGCCGAGCCTTTTGATTTGAATGTAAGAGCGATTTTCCGTGCAAGAAGCTTGAAAATGTAAAAGCCATCCGCTCGAGGGTTACCGAGCCGAGGAAAAGAGGAGGGGGGGATGGGTCGAAGAGGGGCCGGCGGTGGGTGGGACGGAGGAAGGAAGGAAGACCGAGGGAATAGAGAGAGGGCGGATAGGTGAGGCTTGGGGGGTAGGAGTAACATAATTGCTTTTGCAAAGGAGGTCGCAAATTTACCGTTCACAGTCGGTCAGCGCGGCTGAAAGTGTCTTCTCGAGCGTAAGCTTTTTAATACGAATCGGAGAACTACTTCTGGTTTTGAAAGCGTCGAAGGAGATCGCTTTCTATTCTCCCTCTTCCTCTCCTTTCTTTTTTTTCTCTTCTTCTTTTCCTCTCTCTCTCTCTCTCTCTCTCTCAGCCCCTGACTTTGTCATTCTCTCATTCTTTGACTCTCCGATTCTCATTCTTCTCTTATTTGGTGGCTCTGTCATTCTGTGACTCCCTCGCTCTCTCTAACTTTTTCACTCTCTCACTATTTTATTCTCTCACTCTCCAAGTCTCCGACTTTCTCAGTCTGCGGCTCTCTTACTCTCTGGCTCTCTGACCCTCTGACTTGATTTTCTCACTCTCTCTCTAACTCTGCGACTCTCTCACTCTCTGACTATTTCACTCCCTGACTCTCTCTCTCTCTCTCCTTCTCTCATTCTCTTACTCTCCTACTCCCTAACATTCTCCCTCTCTCACTCTTTCAATCTCTGACTCTCCAACTCTCTTCCTCGAGATTCGGTGGCCTCTCTCTCCCCACGATTCCCTCTGCTACCCTTTCTCTTCGGCTGGCCTTCGCCTGCAGGTTTTATCCGCGGCGAGCCGCCCTGGTAGTTTCCGTCCCGTTCTTTTCTTCCCGCGTCCCAAGTTTGCCGTGCGCCGCGTCGGACCAAGGCAACCGCTTCTTCTGGGCCGGCTATCGATTACCAATATTTATTGCCACGCGGTCAGCGTGCTTCGCCTCCTTCTATGTGCAGCGCCAGGTGCGCCGGTGTGTGTGTGTGTGTGTGTGTGTATGTAAGTGTACGCGCGAGTGTATGCGTATACGTGCGCGGCTGTTTGCCGATGTAGTCGACGTTAACCGATCAAACTCTGGACGCCACGGTTATTCCAAACGAGTTACGAATCGCGAGGCACCACCTGCAGCTTCGCCAGCCCGCGACTGGATCACCCCGCAGTTCGCGAACTGCGTGCGGAGTGTCTTCGAATTTTGCACGACTGCCACCGTTGCTACGACTGGTTGACGTGTGTTCTATTTGATTTTTTATGTCAGGACAATTTTTATAATTTCACTTGGATCGGAATTTTTCATCGATTTTTGAAGGAGTGACTTTTCATCGTCCTGGAAAATGTCAAATTGCTGTCGGGACTCAAGGGGAGATTCAAGGGGATATTATTTAAATATCTGGAATTGAAGCTGTTTTTTAATTGGAAATCTAAAAGATATTTTTTTATCTACTCTATTTCCATTTTACGAGATTTGTTAGAATATTATGTATGAAGTTGAGCCCATTGACACGCGCAATAGCTGCAATTTTAGCATTATTTAGAATTAAATAGATTTAATGTCGTCAAAATGATTCTAAAACGTAGCAAAATAATTTTTAGCGGTTCCTCGGCGTCGCCACACAAGTGCAAAGGGTTGAAATTGCTGTCTACAAACGGCATCAAGTTGCATTAAAAATTCTCTAATTTGTTCATAAAACTGACAGAACCCAGATCCTAAAACGATGAACGGCGAACGAAAAAAATTCAAGACAAGAATAAACGAAGAAACAACCATGAAAATTGTACAAAGTAACAAAATTAATCTTGAAAATATATCGACGCAGCTATGCGGTTAAAGATTAATATTTTACTCTCGCGCACACCGACACCCTTCCTCGAGTAAAATTAAACTCCCTGAATCTTTCAACACGTTATAAATAAAACGCGTACTATTCTAAGCCAGCCCGGTTATTTATTCAAATGTTTCTTTTATTCTAATAAAACAGCGGGGAAAGAGTGTTCCACGAAAGCGGGTCGCGGCCTCATATTTCCTGAGAGGAAGGAAATGACATTACACCGGCGTGGTCAGCGGCGGCGTTGCGCGCTCTATTTTCCGTCGTTTCATCAATAGCTGATGAACTTCAACTTTCCGCGGCGCAGTCGAAATTTGATGTCCGCGTCTCTATTGGATGTCCGATGATCCGTATCTCTAGCCGATAGACGCAATTAAACAGTTCTCGTACGTAAATAGACACGCCGTACCGTCAGCTGGTAGCTGGAGGAGGTGTCCTGTGTTCGAGGATCGTCTTCGAATTTTGCACACGTCATCCGAGCATGGGGAGAGATATTCGGCTGGTGTTGCATACTAATGCCTTCTCGCCTCGTAACCAGGAGGCCTAGATATTGCGATCGTTTCTAATTATGGCATTAATATTGTCGGAACCCGGAGAAATATATATAATAAACGATATAAATAAATAAATAAATACAGCGAGAGGCGGAGACAATTGTAATATATAAATGAAATATTATATGTATATAATATGTTTTCGATTTTTTTTCTTCATGGGTGTAGGATTAAGGAAACGCCAATGGATTCGTCTAAAATTAGAGTTTATTAAATTTTTTTATATGATTTTCCCCTTTTTTCGTGGATAAAATAATGTATTTAATCGTGGATTAAATAATGTATAAAATATACACAATTATAACGTAACGTAGTACACGCTATTTTGACATAAGCAAAATTATTCGAGCGGCACAATTATGTCAACGTTGAAAATTACCTTTTGATTAAATAATTACCAAACAACGCTCAACCAAGTTACTACTATATTTGGTATCAAATAACCTGCTTCAATTGTATGAAATTTTTCCGATGGTCCAGCAAACAATCGAAGAAAAACGATTACGCGATCGTAACAATAGCTACGATAACTAATAGGAAGAGTCCGATGCTTTTTCCCGGTGGGATCGCCCGCCATTTCGGCGGCTTTTAATACCGGCGAGCAGTACAAATACATGATAAAAGCCGAACACCGTGAAACGCGTGCTACAAAAATATTTTCCATCTGTTTTGCCGGCTCGGTTCCGCACCCCCCCCCCCCTCCCCCGGGCGGCGCTGTTATTATTAAAAGCATAAATTCCCCCTCGTAATAACAAACTTACAGAGCGCACGAAATGTCCGACAAGTTTTAGAAAATCAACGAAATTTGAATTCTGCTTGCCGGCGGCGGCGAGCGCAGCAACTCGTTTCCTCTAATGCCGTGGAACATTTATGGTTGTAATACAAACAATTACGGGGAGAAATGAAAAATTCAATCTCGCTTGTATCGCGGCCGCGATCGACGCACAATGGGAACGATCCGGCCGGAAATGTCGCGATAATTCCACGGATTTTTCATCGTTGCCGCGGCAAGGGCCGCGCGAGACTCGATTACAGCGATTACACGTTCGAGGCAGCGTTTTCGTTCGAGTAGCTGCGCTGCCTGTAACGGCAGGCCTAGATTTCTGAATGTTTACGAGGGAGCGCGTTATAAGAACACCGCAATTTGCTGCCGGCTCGCGTTTTGTGAGACGTTGCGCGCGGTACGTGGCGCACGTTCGTCTTCTCGCGCGCGGCGCCCCGGCATTCCGCTCGTAAACGCGAGAGGCGAGCACACGCGTGCCGTGGACACGTTTCCGCCCGGTGATCGAATGGCGGCTCCGGATCACGTGGAGCCGTGGTATCGGTGTCACGGGATTCGGGACGCGAAGCAGGAACAGCCTCTGTCGTCGGGAATTTTATAATTCGCCTCGAATTCGAGGAGATCGCTTCTATCCTAGCTTCTTGATTTATTTCTTGCGTAAAACCGCCCTCTCTCTCTCTCTCTCTCTATCTTTCTATCTCTCTTTCTCTATTTCTCTCTCTCAGTTCGTATCGCGAGTCAGCTGACGTCCCGTCACGTTTCCCACCGATTTCTATGATTTTCTTTCAGCCGACTCGCGTGCACGATGATCTCTATTGTCTGTGGAAAAATGTGTCACGGTTGGATACGGTTTTTGATCAAATTTCTCGCTATAGGTATTTCGATCGTGTCGCGAGCTTTGTATTTTTCCCGTCCAGTGTATTCACCTGTTCCCTCTGATTTCGTTTTGCCATTTTTATAGAGTTCTTTTATAGGTTTTATATTCTCTCGTAAAGAGTAATCGTAAGAATAATTTATATAGTCGATAGGAATTTAGGTCGATGAAGTATTATTTCAGATAATTATTGTGCCGAGGTGTATTTAATCGACTTTTCAATTCTGGTTAATCGATCGAGCTTTAAAAATGGATATATTAGTTTTATTTATTAAGTATTGTCAATATTCTTTTGGTGGAAATTAATTCTTCGATTCTAAACTTTCTATAAAATATTTTTTTTTTAATGCGTTACATAGACGTTTAAGCGTGTACCGTTAGTGATACACGTGGCACAAAATGTGTTAATTTCGATATATATAGTTATTATCTGTGTGACGTGGAATAAATCTTGAAATACTGTTACATAGATGTAAGAGTATTTCATTAACTATGTCCAATATTTTTTTAAATATTTGGGTTTATTTTCTCTTGTGAATGGTAACCTTAAAGAATAGAATTTAAAAATAGCGTGTACTTCCAATATATCTCCAGAAAGTACAGCGCTAATAATAAATTTGAGTGCAGACACTCCTCTGGACCATGTCAAATAAATCCAAAAATATAACAAGACCATAACAATTTCCAATATCTTCTCAGAAATCCTTTTACCCAAGTCTGATCATTATATCTCTATTTCACTTCTAAATAGAATCACAAAAAGAGTTCTGCCAAAAAGTTGCTTTCGCTTCTTCGTTCTTCCTTTCCCTCTCTTCGCCTCGTTCCTCGCATTAGTAGACACTGTCCTCGCGGCTCGAAAGAAAATAATGTTATTATTAAATCTGGTAGATTCTGTGAGGACCAGCGAAATGCAAGGAGGCGGGCGACGCGGCAGAAGCGGACGTTTCGCGTCGATCAATCACGGCGCGCCGAAACGGGCCTGGAATTTTAAAGCGTCCACGAACCCAGAAAGAGAGAGAAAGAGAAAAAGAGAGAGAGAGAGAAAAAGAGAGAGATATATAGAGAGAGATATATATAGAGAGAGAGAGCGAGAGAAAAGGGAGAGGACGAAAAAAGAACAGCGTCGTGCATACGTAAAGTTGTCGGCCGCAGGAGCCGTCCGTCGCTCCGCTCTCCGGGGAGGAGGCGGGGCACCGGTGAGCGAAGATCCGGTAAATAGCGGCGAAACACTCGATAGAGAGTCTAGCCGAGGGTGGATCCTCGTAGAGACGGATTCTATCGGGACACGGCGCGCCCCTTCGCCCCGATTACTCTCTCTCTCTCTCTCTCTCTCCTCTCTCTCGCAAGCTGCACTCGACTTCGACACGGGAACGCTTTTTCCTTGATAAATTTAATTTACATCGACTTAACTCACCGGGGGCCCCCGGGCCACTCGACCGGCGAAAACCCGCGCCGCATTAATCGTTAACGACTACTTTAGAAATATCAACCTCCGTGCAAGCCGGCGAAGTTGTACTTTCAGCTTGATACCGTATCGATTCGGTAAACGGCCGGGAATCCGGACGATAAATCTAATAGCGGTCGGTGCCGCGGCGAATGTTTGCCAGCCGAAACTAAAATAGAAACGTCTTTTGTCCGGCGCCGCGATTAACGGGGCCTCCCCCGGAACTTCGGTGACAACCGGTTTAATCGACGACGCCGTTTTTACCTTGGGCGATCACGGTTTCTCGCTGATTGCTGGATGTTAACCAGTTCGCTGCGAGTAGGGTCGTCATAGAGAAGTGGCAGTGTTACGTGACGCGACGAGCGTACTCGTCGTGCGTGAAATGTAGCGATTATTCACTATTTCAATTGTAATTTTAGTGAAAAGGTAAAATTACTATTTAAATTGTAATTTTAGTGAAAAGGTAATTTATTCTCAAATTTCGAGATAATTGTTGACTACGATAATTTACTCAGGTCAATGGAGATACCGTCATCATTTCACGTTTAACTAGTTTGCACTCGAAGCCATTTTAGCTGTAAATCTGAGACAATTTTTCCGGTGTACAGTATTTCCATTTTAAGCGACAAAATGCATTTTATATATATATAAATATATAAAATTTAATCTTGTGATTCATACCAACAGTTTCACGTTTAATAATTTTTCTAAAATTGAGCTTTGTTGCTATAAAAATTATTTCAGAAGGTAACAGAATAATTTTAGTGGTGCCTCACAGTCACCAATCGAGTGCAAAGGGTTAACTCTGTAATTTCACATCTCTTAAGAAAAATATTTCTTCCATGATTCATGTCAAAATGCATACAGCAACATATTCGCAAATTTCGCACGCTTTAGGATAATTGTAGAACAATTGTTAAAAAGATTATACACGCTATGATCGATGAAACGCGTAACAAAATATATCGACGCAGCTAAGTGGTTAAAATCTTTGTCCACCTCGTTGCAGGGCAGACCGTTATAGATCTCCCTAGGAAAATCGTCGACGTAACCAGCATTCGGTAGCGGTGTGCGCCATAAATCGATACCCAAGAGCAGCCGTGACGCCCTGCATCCATTTAATAACAGACCGAGCGACGAACGCAGCGAACTTTAATCTAGAAATATTAATCTATCCGAAAAGGCAGAGCTCGCGCGAGCGCGCGCGCGCAGTAAAGTCAGCTTCGAGGAAACAGGAAATAAACTTTTATATGGGCTACGAAAGTTTTTCATTATATAAATTACGAAGCTTTTTTTTTCACAATATAAATTACGAAGTTCTTTTTTGCACAATACAAATTACGAAGTTTTCTTCACAATATAAATTACGGAGTTTCTCACAATATAAATTACGAAGTTTTTCATAACGCGAGTTCGGAAGTTTTGACAAAATTTTTGTAGCCGTAGCCGCGCCAACGTATCCGCGGACAGGTTCGACGCGATAATCGTCGGCCTGGCACACGATTGTAACGTCACGATGCGACGACGACGACGACGACGGCGACGTCGCCCCGTCTATCGTAAGAAAGTTACGTAGAAAAGCGCCCCACCTGTTATTTGCGAAGTTCCAACCTCGTTTCGCGGCTAGTTTTCCTGATATTTAATCAGCGAGTTTCAAACTCGATAATAATGATTGCGTTACTCGCAACGATTTTATCTCCGTCGGAGTCGCCGGCTCGTTACTTCGACGACGACGACGTTGACGACGACGGCGCGGCGCCGTCGTCCGGCGACAAGTTTTCGCTGCGCTGAGTCATCTGTTGCTGCTGCGCTTTGCATAAACTGGCTCGTTAAAACATGGCCGCTTGCGACCGGTGACTCGAGTGCAATGTCCCGAGGTGCTCGAAAAATTCTTGCCATTTCAACGAGTGCTATAGTACGATAACTTCATCCGCGAATCTAGCTTTATTGTATCATATATTATAATTATAATTTTTATATATTACAAAGACATTTGCAATTGGGAATGGAGAGGTTCTTCAGGTGATTTGAAGTAACTTTTTTCTTTACAGAAATTTAATACGCGGCTTTATTTACGAGTCATTAATGAAAAACGTCGACCAATGAGAGGAGAGCTCCACTAGCGTATGCAGACGAGTCAGTAAGTGGGCGGAGTCGAGTTCTACTTATTGGCTCGACTGCGTCACGCTGGCTGACGTCGCCTCTCATTGGTCACTGTTCCTTCACTAATAACTCGATAACTATGCTTCAGAGAAAATTTTCGTAAAGGAAAAAGTTACTTCAAATCACCTCAGATTATTAACACGGTTGTCTAAATGTTAATATTACTCAAATAAATTTCACCAACTGAAAAATATCTACAAACGCAGAATCCATGCGATCATAATATTTCGACTTACTTCGTCTTAAACTCTTTTACATTATTCTATTCTCACGTTACGTTTGAACATCGTTGCGTTATGTTTCTCAGTGGACCGATAAGCGGTGGATAAGAGCAATAAAATTCCAAAAGAAAATTGCCACCATACCGAGAATCTCGGCTTTCAATCAGCCGACCAACGAACCTTGAATTTGATCGAGCATAAACCGCCGCGATATTTAAGGCGACCGTGTCTCCGACGAATTGCAATTACTTGATCGGTGTCCCATCGCTTTGATAAAAAGAAAAAAAAACTAAAGAGAAAGCAACTCGCAACTCAACTCGACCGTTTCTCCGTACGACGCGGAAAATATAAATGTCATCGAAACACAAGCCTGAAGAACATGATTCCGGATTATCGCGGGTGCTCGACCTCCTCCTCCTCGTAGGTTTAATAATCTGTGCCGCGATTACCCAGCGATTCGGGTCGGGAATAATCCTCGGAAAATCCGACGTTGATTTTATATGAAAGTTCTCGCGCGCTCGCGCGCGAGAGGTAGCGAGAGAAAAAAAAAAGAAATTAAGAGTCGCGTATTTCTCTTTTTCGCCGTGGAAAAAGCGGGCGGACGGGGCGACGGCGGGAGTCCGCGAACGATAAAACTACTCCGCGAAGTTTCGCCCTTCCGATGCTATCGCGGAAAATAGTTTTCCAGGTCGGCGGCGGCGGGTTAAAAAACATTTTAAAAGAAATATTTTATTAGGACAGTTTTCGTTACGCGAAACTTCCTGATTACGGCCGCGCGGCCCGATGTAATCGCGGCTGCTTAAGCTCGCCCTATCCGTCGCCTTCTCCTCCTCCCCCACTCCCCCAACGTGTAAAGGCGTACGTTTTAATTAAACCGGAATTTCCGTGACGCTTGTAAATCTGTCAATATCCCTGGCCGACGGTCTCCTCCCCTAAATTTTAATCGGCCGGCTTTTAATTCGACGGGAATTTACGCGCCTCTTTAAATCTGCCAATTTCACCGTCTACGTTTCTTCGAGCGGTCACCGGCGCGGCGACGGGTTGAGCCAGCGAACGCTTTATCCGCTCGCGTATTTTCTTGCGAATCAATTATAGCTTGGCGAGACGGAATGGACGCGAACTATATCGTTTTTAGGTGATATCGTAGTGAAGAATGGAGACGCTGGATGAATTGATAAATGGTCGTTCGTTTCCGTGAACTGTTCGTTGAAATTGCCGCCATCGTTTTACTTATCATAGGGCGAAATATGTATATGGAAATTTATAATATTAGGCACTTTTATATTTAGAGTAGTTTGTCCGGCCAGTGTCCTAAAAATGGGACGGCACTAATATTAGTCAAAATTTGGGAATAAATAATAATAATAATAATAATGGCTAGGTAAAATAAAGGCTCTGTGTAGATATTTTTATAATTTAATTCAACGTACTCGCATACTCGCATAAATTTAATAAGAATATTTTACGGCCATAGTATTTAAATCATGTGTCTGTAATAAATGTTATATTCCTTCTGCAATGCAGAAAGCTGTCAAAGCTTTCCTCTGCTAATCCCGAAACTATTACCTCTACTAATCCTGAAAGCTGTCAAATTGAAGCTACATCGAGCAAATTAAAGTAAATTAAATTAAATATCTTATGCAATACATATTTATATTAAATAAAGCGCACAATATTTCTCAGTCACGCTACTCGGTTTCTATGAGAAGAAAACCCTGGTCGATGTATATAAATTCCAGCGAGAAAGGACGAAACTGGAAGGGAAATTCGACCGAAAATTGAACAAAAGGATAAAACGGGAGCAAGATTGTCGCATGAAAAGCACGGCGCGTGTACACGGTACCGTGGAGCAGGAATCGGCCGGTCGAATTTACAGTCGGAGACCGTGTCCGACGATATCTTTTCCCCTTCCGTAGGGCAGCTAGCAAGGAAGTAAGCGCGGAAAGTATACGCGGCACCACGTAGGGGAAATAAATTAGGTGCCTTGGAAACGAAGACCCGAAGCGAAGACAGAGTCAATTATCGAGCAGCCCATCGGTCTCCAGAGAGAGAAAGAGAGCGAGAGAGCGAGAGAGAGAGAGAGAGAGAGGGAGGCCACGGAGCAACGGAGCAGCGTCGATATGGCGGTCCTCGACTCGTCGAACCGACTGACCGGCATAAAAACGAACGAGCAGACTCTAAAATTCGTCTCGACACGGCAAATCTATCGGCGATCTGTTTCGACCGCGTCGGTGGACCAAGTTTAATTCGCAGCCCCTTCAAAATCTTGTTCCCGGCTTCCCGAAGTTGATTCGGACAGAGCGGAGCCCGTTCCTCGCTCGGCTCGAGCCTCGATTAGACAGGAAATTGCCGTGAGACCAGTTTCGAATCTGGTTTAATTCAATCGCCGTCTACTTAGAGTTTGATTTGCGGTGTCGCGTCGCGATTCAGACGCGACTGAAATCCAAGACCCCGATCGTTCGTTTACGCAAAGTCACGCGAATTCGTCGTTCTCTTCCGTAATCCGTGGCTCGAGCTCGGACACGGTTTTCCGATCGCTCTCCGTTCACGCTTCTGAAACGAATACATCAGAGGCGGCAAAATTAAACGGCCCGGCTATATTTTCGATGAAAAATGGTCGATAGCCGAGTTACGACTTCGTTAAAGAAGAAAATCGTGGTGCACCCTGCTGGCACGCTTTACTTTCAAACTGCAATAAAAGCGGCGCGGGGGAAAGAAAAAAATCGTAAATCAAGTTTTAAGAGGTCGTTCTAAAAGAGGGGGGGAGACTACAATCTTTAAATCCATGGTGATTCCAGTCGTCGTGGAAAATTTCAATGTTCCCGGGGGGTCACGTGACCTTCCGGGGTGGCGACGTTTTTCAACTGGGGAAAACGTTCTCGCTTTTTTGCACGCCCTGCGCGAACGATGTACGTTTTTTAGCAGATCTCAGGCGTGTAGAAGCAGAATCTTTGCGCTTTGAAAATAGATAAAAAAAGCTTAAGAAATAGTAGAAAAATTCGGAATTTCTATCAAAAAAGAGATGCAAGAATTATTAATTATTAATGGATACCGAAAGTTACAATGACTGACTGAATATCGCGCAGTGATTGATTTTTCTATTAGGACAGTCATAAATACACTCTATCGAAATATATATTAATATTTTATTAAGCTAAAAAGGAATTACCTTATATTTACTAATTTTTTAACAAAATGGTCAATCAAACGTTATCTTTTATTCTATCGAAGAGAAAAATTATGAATTCCGAAAAAGTTACAAAGTCGAGGAGAAATAGAAACAAAAAGAATGTTGGTCATTTAAAAAGTAAAATAAATGCTGGTCAGCCCGAGAAATATGAAACACTTTGGTCGCCTACGCGAGGATTAATAACGGACTTATTCGCAGATTAAATCGATCCCCGACTCGAATTTGCCAAGAACTTCGTCCCGCCTTGGCAGAGCACCGCGGTTGCATTGGATTTCTTCGTTTCCATTATTTTTAATTAGATCCCCGGGGCTCGCGCGTACGGCGTTCTCTCTCTCTCTCTCTCTCTCTCTCTCTCTCTCTCTCTTCACGGCGCAAACCAAGAACACTCCCGTTTATACCCGTAGCACTTGTCTCGCGTCAAGAATGGACCGAAATTTTTCATTGGGCGCCGCGCAATCTATTTAAATGAAGCGTGGCAACGAGCACAGTTGTTTGTCCATTGACCGAAGCGTCCCGGGGGTTCTTTAAGCTTGTTTTCATTTCCAGCTTTCATGAAACTCGAATGCCGTGTTTACCGGATACGCCGACGCCGCCCTCCCCGGCAAATGTAGTTATTCTTCCTCGTTATCGTCTTTCTTCCGCGTCCGCCAGGAACACAGGCCGGGCCCGGGGAAAACGGCTGAAGGATTTCATTAGCAAGTATGTTGGCCGCGCTTCGAAGCGCTTTTCGCGCGCTCTCGAGCCCGGACCCCGCGTCTCTACGCCCCCGTCGACTTCGTCCCGTGAATAATGAACGGTGCTTCCCGGTTTGATTGCAGCATCGTATAGACCACCCCCTTTATGCACCCGCGCCGACAACTTTGTCGGACGATCGACCTCCTATCGGCGCGAAATCGAACGGCGCTTACGCGATCGATTTTAATCGGCGCTTACGCGATCGATTTTAATCGGCCGCGAAATTTGGAAAGTCCGATCTCTCGCCGACCTCTACTACTTGCGGTCTTAGTATTATACTTTGAAGCCTTTTGTGTTATAATGGAAATAATTTTAAGAATATTATGCACAATATTGTTCATATTATGTCAGTATCATGACAAGCGTGACAAATCGTGTCGCCACACCGCTGATTCGATAAAGCAGAAAGTAGTTCCAGCTTTAATAGACAAACGAATAAACAGCTTCATTTTCGCCGTTGTAACTAAAAATATTTTTCAGTGATTTTCCTTTATCGAGAATGCCGAGTAGAATGACTATAAACAACAATGAAAAGCAGTCAATGAAATATTCACACCGCGAAATAACTTGAAAAGTTGAGGTAAATTCAAACCATCATAACTAACGCAAAAATAATCGTAACTGAATCAATCAGGAATCATCTGAAAGCGTGGAGTGAGCACTTTTAGATGGTTTATCAAAAATTTATCTACCGCGCTTTTTAAGAAAGTTATAACAATAAAAGTAGCTCTCAAAAATTAACCTAATAGGTCTCACCTATTCGCTTTCGTTCAATCATAAAACGCGAGAGAAATTTTTCAAGCCGATCGCAATTACGCCAGCCGAAAATGATTACTTTTCTGTGTAAAATGAGCGCAGCTTGACTATTGTACGATTTTTTCCCGGCGGAGTAATTCACCCGCGAAGCGGCGATTGTTTTCCAGAATTGAATCGCAACCGGCGAACAAAAGATCGCTCTCGCGATTACAGTTTATCGCGTTACGATTCTCGTTCTCGCGAGAACCGATTCTGCTATTCGACGTCGAAATAGGAGCCATTGTAATAGGCGTTCCAGCTGCGGACGGCAAAATGTCGCTAGGAATACGGCGTAGATGCTCGTCGATGACATACAGTGGCGGACAAAAATTTAAGACGAGAAGGAAAAAAGAAAGGAATTATTAATATTTTATAAATAACATAAGCTGTCATGTTCTATCTTTAATTATAATCGTTTACTCATTTATTTGCACAGTTACAAAAACATTTATGTTCGGTTTCGAACTTGAGTTGCTATTTCCAAAAATATTTTTTTTTGCTTTCGTAGCGTTACAATTCGTTCTCTTTCGTTTGCACTTAAATCGCGAGATTTACCCATGCTTTTGTCCTAGACAGATAAACTTAAAGCGACGAGATACACAGTATTCACCGGAATCGGTAAAACCGTGGAATGAAACTGATTGTAAATATCTCATAAGCGATTCGTCTTAAATTAATGTCCGCTACTTGTAGACACTCGAAACAAAGTCAATTGTTCCGTCCTACAACGGAACTTTGCCTTGCAGTTATTTCTTTATTTCTTTCAAATTCGGGTTTTGTCAATTCATATGGTTATTACTTTAGTGTCCTTTTTATATCGCGTAATTACATTAAGAAATCTCATTTGCGCTAAATCGCTTTATTAATATAGCCGATCATAAAGCGATTTCTTCCAAATTAGTTTTCCAGTTTATGGTAGGGTCGCCAGATGGGCCGCGCCGGCCACTCGCTCGGGCTTCGTCCGGTGCTACGTCACTGACTTGGGTTTTCCCGGTACTACGTCACCGCGAGGCCCGGGCCCTCTGACTTCCCTCTCCATCTCACCTGTAGCCAATCCGCGTCTGATCGTTCATTCCGAAAAGGCATAAAAGGGACAGAAAACTTGCAATCTCATGCATTACATTTTTCGCAATTACATTTTCCAACACTCTTCAGTATTCCGATCATCGCTTACATAACGTCAGTTCATCTCACAACATAATACCGAAACATAATCAGTAAACCCGTGTATTAAAGTGACTTGTTTTTGTTAGAATATATTGTTTATTTCATGTTTAAAAGTGTGTCACATTCTTCACCTCAACCAGCTCTACTACCTTAAGTGGTCATAGGGCATCGCGACTAACGTTGTCTTTGTAGAATCGAGGCCTTACAACCCTCGTAGACCGGTCAGTGGTCTCAGTGTTAGTTCGCGAAAAACATCAATATTGTTGACTCAATAATGATTACATTTAACACACGACCCTTCGAGAATTAGAAGGTCAAGCATTTGTCTTCGTTATCCCAAAATAAGAAACTGATTGGAAAGATAGTACTTACATTACACGTGTATAATTGAAATTAAATTCGTCGTCTTAAATTTTTGACCGCTACTGTATATATACAGTTCGATCGTGGGCTGAATTTCCATTCTCATCAAAGGCGAAGAGTCGTCCGATGACTTATGGAGGACCGGCGTTATGCACTGCTGATCCCGTAAAAGCTACAAATGACGAGGACCGTATAGGACGGCGTATCCACGGTCTGAATCGCGGTAGGTACGCTCCGCCATGAAAGTTTTATAGGTGCACGCATTTCGAGGTGCAACACGTACCCTGCCAATAACGATTGTCTCGCGCAACCGGCGCACCGCCTTGTAATGGAGCACGCACCCGGTCGCAATAACACGATAAACGATCCCGTGGCGCAACCGCTTAGAGGATACGTCGCCTGTGTGTTCCGGGCACGGGCACCCCTCCCGCGACGAATAAAAAACACGGGGGGACTCGGAATAAGGATGCGCGACACACGGGCATTTTATCGGCGATACATTGAGCGTAGCCCAGGTATCGAGAGGCCGAGTCTCGACTGGCCTGACATTGATCCCGTTCCGCTCTGCGCCGCGGAAACGAAAACTTGCACCTACGGTCGGCTCGTGCACCGACACCGTGCTCAATGTTTCGCCGATAGTTCGCGGAATATTTCACCGGCGAGGAGCACTCGATCGAGCAAGGTCGTTGCTCGGTTCGACGTTATTTCCATCGCGTAGTGTCGTAATTTAATTTTAGCGTGCTTCATTCGCGTGGGTTATTAGCGAAACATGGATACAACTATAAATTAACTATTTAATATAAACGTGTAAAGAAAAAGGGTACAGCACGATTAAGACACGCGTTCGCGTCACATGGCCGAATATACGCAACGAGATTAATTTGGTCCATGAAACAGGAATAGTTGATTTATATGCAACGACAAAGCTTGTTCTCTATAGAAATTCTACAATATATAAATATTTTACGGAAAAATTCTGGTATTAAAAGATAATTCTAATATATGTAATAAGCATCAAAGTATTATTACGATAATTAATTCTAAATCAAGGGTTCCGCTAATATTACTTTAACCGCTGTCTTTCGCTACTTATTCCTGTCTTTTGTGCAACCGTACGAATAAGTATAACTCAATTTGAGAACTGCTTCCCCGTCGCGGTTTCGAAACGTTTCATATTTTACGGCGATCGTCGCTCCCGCTCGAGCTGCTGTTTAATTGCGTATAAGTCCAGCCGCGCGCCGGGTGAAACGTCAAGGAAAATTCCTTGTCCGCGGAACAAGTAACCAGATATTTTTGAGCGGCAGTGTACTTTGGCTGCCGGTTAAACAACTTGGAAGCTTTTAATGGCCGCCGTGGTGCTCCGAGTAAAATCTATTATTCACCGAATTGAAGTGGGAGACTTATTTCGTCTCTTGATTAAACGACTCACGCGTTTACAGTAAATTAACGAGGCAACCGTTTCATTCTGAAATTGTCCGACAATGGAACCACGGCGAATCCAGATCGGCGTGGGGAAAAACTACCGAATTTCGCGTTAATTGTGGACTATGCTCGCGCGGGTCTGTTTAAGTTTCCGTACAGGTTTAACTAAATTTAATTTTTTAGTAATATCGAGTTTTTGGATGGTCATTGTGTCTTTTATTTAATATAGATAGTTAATTACGTGATCTTAATTATTGATATTGTATCTTTCATTTAATATATTATAGAAAGTCAATTACGTGATGTTAACTATTGTCATTGTACCTTTTATTTAAAATAGAAAGTTAATTATGTGATATTAATAACTGAATCAGTGCGAACAAGACATCGTTGCACAGTTGAATTGCATTTTAAGCTGGCGAAGATTTCTTACTTTTGAGTTGAAAAACAAATTTTTGCGAATCAGTGAATTTGAGAAACGAAAAATTCAAGGTTTAACCTAAAATAGACGTAAAGTGGACGTCTATACGACGTTCAGTAGCTCACTGGGAATCTCAAAAGAACTTGCGATATAACAATAATCAAAACATTAATATTATATTAGTAAGAATAATAATATTAAAAATAATAACAATATTAATGGTACGTCCAATTTGGGACGCCTTTAAGCCGTCTCCAAGACGTCTACTAAAGTCCTGACATAATATTAACCAAAATATTAATATTATATTAGTAGCAATAATAATATTAAAAATAATGACAATATTAATCGTACGTCCAATTCTGGACGTCTTTAAGCCGTCTTCAAGACGTCTACTAAGGGCTTGACATAATCTGACATAACCTGACATAATATTAACCAAAATATTAATATTACATTACTAATACTAATAATATTAAAAATAATAACAATATTAATCGTACGTCCAATTCTGAACGCTTTCAAGCCGTCTCCAAGACGTCTAGATTAAAGACGTAAAATGTCTTTCATGCATCCAGTGTTTATTGGGTAAGGAGCAACTAACAAAGACGCGAATTTCGTGGAGGTTTCTGAGCAAATTGGCCGGGCCGGCGGTGCAGGTTGTTCAGGCACGAAGGAACGGCCGTGAATAATTTTACGGGGCGATGGTTCAGCGAAAAAGAGAGAGAGAGAGAGAGAGAGACGTTGGCCCCTGCAGGATCGCCTTTGGGCTCGGACGAGGCCCGGCTATACATACGCCTCGTGTAACGAACGCCGCCGACGCTGAAATCAGATAAGAAGCCGCTTGATCGGTGGCCCACTTCGCCGACCTGTTTGCATAGCGCTACGGATGCACTTTAAATATATAATGGCGGAACCGCAGGGTAAACTGTCAGGGCCACGCGCTGTAATGAGACTCCGCACGCTCTTCGCGCGCACGATCGCGTATGCTGTCTTGCTCGTCTCAAACGCCGCGAGTTTCCTTTTTTTTTTTCACCGACGAACAACGCGTCCGAGATCTTTCAAAGGGAGATTCCCCTCCGAGGGGAATTCTCGGGCGAGACCTCCTCTGTCTCTGCCGGCGAATCTTCGATCGAAATTCATTATTTAGCCGTATATTCTGCGCGGCGATTAGGCTGCGGATTTTGTGCGTTTGCGGGGACCGTGATCGGACGAAAGATAAGACTCTAATAGTTTTTAGTATTAATTTAGAATCCATTTTAATTTTAGTTACCGAGAGAAATGTGTATTTTTAATTTTTGTTATGGATTCAGGTAAAAAAGTTTATTAACGATTTTATCACGCCAAGAATTGTTTAGTCGTTCTCTGGTAAACTAAGACCTCTAATATTCGAAAAAATATTTAGATCGCTTTTAGATCGCCCAATGATAAATAAGTTACTCCGATTTAAATGTTCAGCGTATACCTTTTTCACACATTGCAAATAAAAAAAATAAATAATAGACCAAGCTTTGTTAAAAAGACTTATCCACAGCGGAAGACTCGAGTTACCTGATTCACCACCAAAATAAGATATTAATAATCGTCTGTATATTAAAGTCAAAGCTACACTAAGTAATTTTTTAAACCTTAGTACAATGATTTAAGGCCGACTTAAAAGACTCAGATTATATCAAACCACATTTTAACAAATAAATAAGCAATACCTCGCTAAAGACGGTTTAAGTTTCAAACACAGTAATACATTGTTCTATTATAAAGATGCGCAGTGATTTTCTCGTGGCTCCTGAAATTACCGTCGCGAAATAATTATCGTCACTAATAACAGCGTGGCCGAAATAGAATACGGCAACCGTGAGAAGGCGTACGAAAGACCGCGGAACACCGTCGGAGAATAATCCCGGTATTTCGACAATATCGGGTCTGTCTTAAACGAGTATATCCCCGGCGGTGTTGGTTTCCGGTAGAATTCGCGTTGTTCGGCGCAGCGTGGCACTCGACGCGCACCGTTCCGGAATTCACGAACGGTTTGCGCGGGGGATCCCCGCGAGCCCTTATACGCCGTTCAATGCCGGGTCCGTTCAAACGTCCCGGGCATTTGTTGCTGAAAAACAGTGAACAAAAATTTCAAAGCGCAGAGAAAAACAGGCGCGCTCGCGCGCGGGGGGCAGGGGAGGGGGGACGGCCGATCGTTACGCAGCGATGCGAAACTGCCGGCACGGCGGCGGGCAGAGGGAGCCGTGCGGGGGGTCGGGCCGGGTCGGGCCTGGAAAAGCGGGCGTCGATTGTAAAACTCTTCGGTAACCAGGCAACCTCTCGTTTTTACAGCGTAACCCGGTCGCCCGCGGGGGCCGCGGGGAGCGAAAGCCCTCGCACGGCGTTAGGCCGCGTCGATTTGCCGCAGCTTGCGCGATCCGCGTGCCCGTAAACGATTAATGACTCCGCCCCCTTCGCGTTTGTCCGCCCCCCCGTACGGGGCTCCCGTGCCCCCTCTGGTTCACGTCCGCTGAAAAAATGCGAATTTTTCGCGACGCCGCGAACGAATTCGCGCCGCCGTTTAATGTTCGCGTTTCATTACGCCACTCCCCGGCCGATCTCCTCTGCCGAATAGAGCGAGGGCGAGAGAAAGAGAGAGAGAGAGAGAAGCGTGCAGGATGTTATTACGCTAAAGTCCCGATAATCCAGATTGTTTCAGGATTTATCGGAGCCAGCGCAAGATTTACGCGCGTTATCAAAATGATGGAGCGCTATATCAATGAAAAAATACGGCGCCGAGCCCCCCAGATTGTTACGCCAATGCGCCGCGCGAGCGAGAGAGCGTCGCCGTTTGCCAAACGCCGGATTTCACGCGCGGTTTTAGGGAATCGCGATGGCGGTGCGTTCGAACTCTTCGACCGGGGCAGATTTGATCCGACGGGCACGGCCGGCACGCGAAAATAACGCTGCATCGAATTAAACGTCTATTTATATTCGGTTCAGCGAACTTTTATTCCGACTTCCGTGCGCGAGCGCGCGCGCGGACGGTCGGCTCAATTTTCATTCGGATCGGTGAGGAGGCTACTTTTTTAATCTGCCGATGGTTCCGATTCTTTAACGCTTTATCGAACGGCAGCCTGTAAATCGGATTTTTATGTTGGATGGTAGATTGTGTTGTTGTGGGGACCAATAATTTGGTGTCTATTGCTGAGGTAAAAGGGCTAGTGTATGTTTCTATATTATTGTTTCAGTTCTTAAATATTAGATACGTTTTGCGATGAATGAAATGAATGAAATAAAAATGAGATGAATGGAGCTTATTATTAAGCTAAAATGACCTATATAAATGTTTTATAGTAGATAGTATTTGTAGTATTTGTAGTATTTGTAGTATTTGTAGTATTTGTAGTATTTGTAGTATTTGTAGTATTTATAGAATTTATAGTATTTATAGTATTTACAGTATTTACAGTATTTGTAGTATTTTCTAGGATTTATAGTATTTTCTAGTATTTATAGTATTTATACATAACTTATAGTATTTATATATTCTTTATAGTATTTATATAGTATTTATAATTTTTATAGTATTTTTAGTATTTTCTAGAACTTGTAGCATTTTCTAGGATTTACAGTATTTTCTAGTATTTATAGTATTTATACAGTACTTATAGTATGTATATATTATTTATAGTATTGATAGTATTTATATAGTATTTATAATTTTTATAGTATTTTTAGTATTTTCTAGAACTTGTAGCATTTTCTAGGATTTATAGTATTTTCTAGTTTTTATCGTATTTTCTTGTATTTATAGTATTTTCTAGCATTTATAGTATTTATAGAATTTATAGTATACAATAATAACTGTTTCATTCTAAACAACATCATATGTCGTCTATCATCCTCGCCACACGCGTATAAAATCCATAATTTTCATTGAAGCCTCAATTATTTTTCACATTCCCACCCAGGAACCCTGAAATACTCAAAAACGGGCTTGCAAAATATACTTGACTTCCTCAGCATATAACAAATTGAAAGATGCGGTGATCGAGCCTAGCTACAGTCGAAACTACATCGATCATTACCAAAAAACAAATTTCATAAAAATGACAGTAATTCGCCTCGATCCTAGACGATACAAGTACTAATCGAAGCACGCGATGATGTAACTCGGTTAAAAAAATATGGCGAAACAATGGCGGAGATTCGATAGCCAGGGCAAGGGTGTTCTAAAGTTTCACGAGTCTCTTAATCTCGCGCCGGTCCGCGGTCATTGTAGAACGCTACAAAACCTATATTAACGCTACATTATAGAACGTTTCATCTACCGTACCGCGTTCGCTTTGAAATCCCATATATTTCATATTCCTGGCTCGCGTTCGGCGAGCAAAAATCGAAAGAGACGTGGAGCGAGGGGGAGCGGGAGGAGGGCGGCGAGGGAGGGACCCGATAGACAGCGAGAAAAGGATCCGGCGGGGCAGCTTTAATTTAGCGTTGTCTCGATCGAAATACAGCCGGGGTGGCGCGACGCTGAAAACCAGTTATGCGTGCTATTTACAGCGATACAGCCGGTAATTACCCTTTCCCGCTGCGGCACGACAAAAAGTGTCCAAAGCCGTTCAGCGGGGGGGTATCCTTTGAATGAGGAAATCTCTAAAATTAACCCCCCCTGTGCAACGGTGAAAGGGTTTCTCGCCGGCGCGCGAGCGTGCTCGGTGTTCCGTGCAGTTGCGGCCGGCGGCGGCCCCCGCGGTGGAAAAAAAAAGGAAGAAAAAACGATGGGAACCTTTCTAGCCGGACCCCTTGTGTGCATTCTGTGGCAATTGGGTCTCCCTATATCTACCGAAGAGGATGCGTTATTATGAAAAACTTTCTGCTTCCTGTTTGGAGTGGCCGCGGTTGAAAGCGGTGGCTGAAGTGCGCGCCCCGTCGCCGACGACGACGACGACGACGTGTATACCTTGCCGTTGCAGCAGCAACAGCAGCAGCAGCCGGAGCCACGGCCAGGGGGGGTAATTGCATGAGAACGACTGGCTAAACACGCGTTACAGTTATTTTCTGATTCGCGGCGAGGGAGCGAGCTCGCGCGCGGAAAACTTTCGTCGCCGGATACACGGTGTGCGCTCGTTTTTCTTTTTTCTGCCATCGTTTCCCGCGATACCCAGGCCCCGCAGACTTATCGGCTTTTAATCCGGGGAAAATACGAGACCGCCGCCGCCGCGCTGCCACGTGAAACGCAAAGGGCCGTGTAATTAAACGCGGCCGTATTTTGTTTTACGGAGGGTGCTCCGGGGTCCTCGAAGAATTCGTTGCCCGATGCATATTTCGCGAGTTGCGAATGGTGCGCGCGTTGGCCATCCTGTAGGCTTGTCGAAAGGTAAATTAATTTATAAAAACTGTTTTACAGTTAATTTTTTTATTTTTTTATTTTTGTTAATTATTTATCATTTGTAATTGTAATGAAATTGCAATGAAACGGAAGTAGTCCTTGTTAATATAGCTATGGAAATTTAGAATCGTGTCCGCATTAAAATATTTGTATGTATAAATATTTAATAATTATAACTGTAAATATTAATATAAATATAAATATATAAATAATTATAATAGGTAAAGAAAAATATTAAGTTACTCAGTGGCAGCTGACCGCTTTTTACAGACACTATTTTCTCATTTGTAACAACATTATCTCAACATTAACAATTTATTACTACTCCTAATAATATTTTCCGTGGCGTGAATTTTTAAACACGTGCCGCATGATCGACTTATGCCGGTCGAGTGGTCCGAGCATAGACGCTCTTCGTTCTACTCGTCTGAACATGGAGACCCGTTCCACTTGCATCGGTAAAGACGACCAGATACGAATTGATTCAGCATTCCACGTATTCCACTTGTTGGAATACGTACCATCATTCATATTGTCTGAACACAGGTTGTCTACGTTCTACCGCTCCGATCACAGCCAATACATATTCCGCTTGTTTGAATATAGGTAGAAGCAATTACTAAACTTCAATGGATATATTACATGTTCCACTTGTTGGAGCACGTCGTTCAACTTGCCTGAGCGCGGCCCATCCTCGTTCTACTGGACTTAACGACAGCCGAAGTCTATGCTTCTGGTCTGATTTTAGGCAATGCTGTTTCACTGATTAGAGTCGACCGTACGTGTCAGAATAGAATCGAAACGATTTTGACGCTCTCAGTTCGCTTGCAATTAGGAATCTCGCGAAGTTAGCTATTAAATTTATTAGATTTCTAAATCTTTAAATTTATTAAATTTCTAAATTTCTAATTCATTAAATATATTAAATTTCACCGAAATATTAAAACCGAATGTGTCGATGTAACTGAGAAATAAATAATCTTGAAAGCGAAAGCTGTGTTTTCAGGGAATATGAATTCCTGTTGAATTATTTTTAGGAATTAATTTTTCCAATTTCCAGTAAAGGATTTTTCTATTTTTCAATCTAAACTTATTTTTATTTTACAAAATTATGCTGGTAGAAATTCATATTAATACGATTTAAAGGCAAGGAAAATTTGTAGAAACTCTGGTTTTATCGGCCCACCCAGTACAGCAGGCCGAACGCGGTGACACTCGTGCGAGCAACGTGTCTCTCGCCGTAGAAACGGTCGCGGACCCGTTTAATCTCTGGCTTCCATCCCGCAGATATGAGTTCTCTCTGTCGCACGGCTAGTTAGCATTTAATGAAGCGCGTTTAAATACGTACTCGCGTAACTGACGCGAGAACGCGTGTACAACTGAAAATATCGTTTCATTGCCGTCGCTGTTATTCCCGTTCCTCGGCTATTTTAATTTCGCGTATTATTGTGTCCCGTTGGCCGCGCTCCACGAGAGACGACGCTTCAAGCCGGCCTGGAACAGCGACAATGGGTCCGGCGCTCTCTCTCTCTCTCTCTCTCCCTCCCCCCCATCGCTGTATAATTGTATAAAAGAATAAGGATATAAGAATATTCCAATATCGCCCCCCCCCCCCCCCTCCCTCCGAGCGTAATCAGCTGCTCGATGCACGCGTCTGGCCGGCCACGCCCTATTCTACTTATTTCGCGACCCCCGGTGCTTTGGAGATCCTGTTTCGTTACAGCGATGCGGCGAGTGCTGCGAAATTCTGTTCTCTAACGCGTTATACAAGGTGACACAAAATTGTTTAATAATCTGGAAATGGGAGATAGGGGAGGTCATTTCAAGCAACATTTTCCTTTACAAAAATTTTCTACGAGGCATTGTTGAAGAGATATTAAGGAGAAACAGTGACCAATGAGAGAAGAGAGTCGCTGACGAGTGGTGGGGATGTCAATGGGCAAAACTGGGCTTCGGTCGCTCATTGGTCATTGCTTTTTGCTAATAACTCATCAACGACGCTTTGGAGAATATTTTTGTAAAGGAAGAAGTTGCTTGAAATGGCCTCAAGTATACATTTCTAGATTTTTAGACAATTTTGTGACACCTTGTATTTCGCAAAGATTATTGTTTCAAATTCGCTTCTGTTTTAAATACTAAATACATCCTGTTTTAAAATTGAATATCTAGGCACCCGATTATTTACTTTGATTGGAAAATTAATTTTCACCGCAATGTATTACAATTTTTTAATTTTTTTATTACACATAGCAACATATAAGAGTGTTGAAAATATACTCAATGCCTTGCAATTTTGCTATAATCGAATAAGATACTTCAATTTAATAAAACCACCAAGGTGAACCAATTCCAACTCCTCAAAAATTTATAATATATAAACTAAAAGATTAGTTAATTTATAGTATATAAACTAAAAGCATAATTACAGATTTTTTACCATCGTCAGAAAAATGCGTGGACTGTGCTAATTATAGTAAACAGAGACCGTTTACGAGATAAACACAGTCGCAACGAAACATAAGTTTCGCGTAATCGATCGACGGCTCCGAAACGCGTTAATTCGTTTGCGCGCCAGCATCCGACAGCTTTTATTTGCCGGGGACGAAACGGAAGCAAAGGGATGGCACTCGGCGCAACGTTAAGTTATTACTGCGTTAGCGGATACTTAGCTTTGAAGAAGGTTCCCTCTCTCTCTTTCTCTCTCTCTCTCTTGCCGGGGACCGGTCGCGCAGCGCCGCTAATTATTGCTTAACGAAGCCGAGAGAAACGCCGTTTCGCTGTTAATTGAATCGCCTTTTCCTTACCCCCGAGCTGCGAATTATTTTCAATTCCCCGACTCCGGGCGAGAGAGCCACCCGGTCCCCCACCTCCTCCCCGATAATTGTCGCCGGAACGATGATCGCTGGCCAAGAATATCCGCGGAGCAACGCGCCTCCGTGCCCGCGAGCGATACGTACGTACGAGTCGAACGATATGCGCGCCGCGAAAGAGCGTCCGGCGGTGTCGAATTAATTTCTTATCGCTCTGTCGGAAGCGTTTCGAAGCGTTTGGGAAACGGCGACGGCGCCGATAAAACGCCGGAACAAAGGGGAACGGGTATCAATTGCGGCGGCGATGGAAAGAAAGAACGAAACTGTTTGCCACGGCGTTGGTCCGAGAACGGACGAAATCGAGCCGCTACTGAAATCGTAGATTCCCGGCGTTTCGATCATACCGCGTTGAAATCGTCAAGTTCCGAACATTAACCCATTCGTTACGGTGCTCCGGTCCAATGGAGCAACTTTACTGAACGCGGTACTATGCCGTGAATTGTACACCTTTAACCCTTTGCACTCGAAGCGATTTTAAATGTAATTCTGAAATAATTACTCTGTTTCATAGTATCTCCATTCCATGCAACAAAATGCACTTTTATGCATGCAAAATTGATTCTCGTGACTCCTACCAACAGTTTCTCTACTTAACAATTTTTTCAATCTATAACTTTGTTTCTATGAAAATTATCATGGGATAAATAAAAATACATAGACAGCTACAAATAAATGTAAATATATGAATTAATGTATGTCGGATATAGAATATGTCCGGCAGTCGTAACAATAGGGTTAAACGGTTCGCGGTAATTTTTCTTTCTGCCGGGGAAAAGTTCTACGCTCGCCGCCGCGCGATATTTTACAATCTATCCGCGCGGCGCGGAACGGCTGCTCCAATTTTTACCGCTCGTGGCCCGGCTCGATCTCACCGCCGCCGCTGTGCTCGAGATGTTACAGCGAATTTCGCTGGTCGTTGAACGCCGAGGAAATGCTCATTAATACTTGATCGACGCTATAAAACACGGGCGGGCACGAAGCCCACGGCCGAGGCTCGATTACCGCGATATCGCGATTTGTAGCGGGCTGAGCGGCGCGATCACGCGAAATTTCTCGAGCAGAAGCGAAATTCGATCGCGAGCCGCGGAGTAAATTCGTCGGGAAATCTGATCGGGGAGAGGTGTTCCGTTCTCTCCCACCACCTAATTAATGCTAGTTGTTTCGAAAATGTTCGCTTATTAACAATTTCCTTTCGAAACACTTCCGCGGAGCAACGTAATGAATGGTTATGTTTTTTTTAACGTTAAATCCGCCGCGATCTGTTCGAACGTTCGCAGCGCAATTTTTCACGCGCAACGTCGACGCATCGTATTTTCGCTGCACGATTTTGATTGCAATTTATATCGATTGTGTTTTTTCAATGTTTGTTTCTCTCTTGTTTAGTATTTTGCCGGGAAATGCGTGCAACTTGACCCACCTAACGCTGTCAATCAATTGACTCGTGCGGCGGATCGTGAGATAAAATCATTTCTGCTGTTGCGTCGTGATTTTCTTATCTTATATTTGTTAACCCTTTGCACTCGAGTGGTTGAGGTGCCATTAAAATTGTTATAGCACGTGATAAAATTATTTTAAATTTATTTTCATACAATACGAACATGCTATGAGTCAAAATAATTATTTTATATTTGGTGAATTTGCGGCGTCATTAAAATTGTTATACCGCGGTAAAAGATTATTTTAAATTTATTTTTGTACAATAAGAAAATGCTATGAGTCAGAAAAATTATTTTATATTTGATGTTGAAATTCCTTCGAGTACAAAGGGTTAATACTGGTCGAATGTTAGATATCATTTTTGGCTCGACAATTTCGAGTCTCCTGATTCGAGAATTATTGCTTCATTAGCATGCATTAATAATTATTATCTCGGTTCAAGATACTTCGAATTGTTAGGTTAGGTAAATACATATAGTTGAAGTGGGCTCGAGGTACAGTGAAGAGCAACTATCCGAAAGTGAAGTTGATAATGTAAATAGAACATCGTCCAAACTCATTTACGATAAGGACGCCAGCCACGAGGTACGTATAATGAAGAGGAAAATATTTTGAATATACCCGGAGGACCAAAAAGAATTAATGAATCCCTCTTTTTATTTTATGTATACTTTTAGCCAAATAAATGAATAGTTTAGATTAATTCTGAATAATTTTGAATAATAATTCGGAATAATTTAGAATAATAATTCAGAATAATTTAGAATAATAATTTAGAATAATTTAGAATAATAATTTAGGATAGTAATCTAGAATAATTATTTAGAATAATAATCTAGAATAATTATTTAGAATAATCTAGAATAATTATTTAGAATAATCTAGAATAATTATTTAGAATAATCTAGAATAATAATTTAGAATAATTTGGAATAATAATTTAGAACAATTTAGAACAAAAGAATAATGTGGAATAATTTAGAATAATAATTTAGAATAATTTAGAATAATAACTTGGAATAATAATTAGAATAATAACTTGGAATAATAATTAAAATAATAACTTGGAATAATAATTAAAATAATAATATAGTACACCAAATTATGCTGAGAAAAGTAATCCTAAAACCTCAATAGAATTATTGTTAATAATGTCGCACACCTTACTTAACGATACTTGTTCCTCCATTCCTGTAAAAAGCATTGCGAACCGACTCTCCGCGGAATTGTGTAAGACTTCAAAGAAGCGATGCTTAAGAATCGATTGTCGGTCGGAACTATGTCCTCGCAGTGTGAACGATAGTGGGATAAAAATGAACATAGTTCCTCTGTTCATTGTACGGGCAGGACTGTGACCGAAGCTATTTATCTCGAAGGATCTATAGTTGGCGGGGAAGGGGAACTTGCGAGAACAGGATTGCAGGCGAAGTTCTCTGTCACTGCGAGGCACACTTATTCAAAGACACCCATAATTCACTGGATTCCTGGCTCGCATTGAATCGCAAGCCCTCAGTTGCATTTCTCGGACTGAAGTACAGTCGACGAGTCTCTGAATGCTTGCGGATAAATTTAGCCTTTCGAGTATAGGTATCTTCCGCAAATATAGGATCGATTAACGGTTCCGTGTCGGCTCTGCCATTTTCAGTACACGCTCCAGACACACGGGCTTTAAACAACGGGAAGCCATTGTTGGTGTCGTTGGAACAGATAAATGGTATAAATGGAAACAGAAATTCTGGCTGGATCGACGAGCATACTCGTCCTGGAGAATTGACAATATTTCGTGCCATGACGAGTATATTCGTCACTCGTGACGAGTGATAGATTTTATTACTGTGAGCTCTAATATTATTATATAATTCTTTAAATATTAGATGAGTTTCGCAATTAATAAAGAAATTAAAAATCCAAGCTAAAATTTAACATAGAGCTACTGTAAGCTAAATTATTATTATATAATTCTATAAACATTAGATGGGATTCGAAATTTAATTCGCAATATTATTATATAATTTTTTAAATATTAGATGAGTTTCGCAATTAATAAAGAAAATAAAAGTGGAAGCTAAAATTTATCATCGAGCCACAATAAGCTAAAATATTATTATATAATTCTTTAAATATTATATACAAATTGTCGAAGCCGGCGTTCGCTATTGTTTAGTTAACAAATGCGTCGAAATATTTAGCCGCGCCGGGAATACGTGCGCAGAGGATAAATTCTAGAACGATGGAATTTGATTTCTGTCGTCGATCGTGTGCCGCGTCCGAGCAGCCGTCGTCCTCGCACGCTTTGAACTTGTAATTTCGAATGCGTGCGCGGTCACGCGACGAGAACACGCGTAAATAACCGCGGGCCGCCGGTCAGAGAGGCGAGAGAACTTTGCCGAAGTGGGGTAAGGATTTTCCTATGGGCCGTGGATAAAAAAAGGAATAAACAAGGGGTGAGTACGGGATCGATATTTATGCGTGTCGAATGAGGGGGGGCTGCCCGCGGAAGGAGGTCGTTATTTATGCGTTTTTGTAATAAACCGTGGGAAATCGTGGCCGTCCGGAGTGCAGGCTGCAGTCGCTCAACGTCAATATTCGGACGCTTTTCAAAAGGCAATAACTTTTCTGGAGCTGCGCCGAACGACTTGCATTCTTTTTCAGATGGCTGAAGGATCGGTGATCTGTTGGACCGTAACTGGAATACTTTTTTAAAATTTTGTTACTGCATAGAACGATGCAAGGAAATAAGATTTAAATGAGACATGTTATTCTGTTACAGAAGCATTAATAAAGTATTATTTAAGTATTAAAAAAGTATTAATAGAGTATTAATAAAGTATTAAAAAAGTATTAATAGAGTATTAATAAGGAAGAAGTGTTAATAAATCTTCCTTTCCTTCTCGATCTTCCATATTAAATATTTCCATTCATTGAATAATTCATAAATTGTCAACCGTGATTTCTTATTCTATTCTTCGTTCATAAAATATACGAAAATTAGTGCAAATGTCAACAGACTTATAATTACGGTTTAATTGTATCCAGAGAAGGCGACGACGATTGAGAGTGAATTATTTAATTTGGAGGAACAATCGTGGCTGCGATAACGCGACTGTTCCCACGTTACTGTTAAAAACTTTCGCAGACCTTGCAGCTAACGCGTTTAGACTTGGCAGTTCCTTACGGGCAACGAGCCTTCGAGTGCAAAGGGTTAATCCTAGTTTCAGTTCTGGGTCAGGTTCCAACACAGCCGGAGGCTGTAACTCGCCCTCAGAGTTTAGAATAAACCATGCTCCCCCCAAGTAGTTTATGGTACAACACAGCATAATAAAGATATCATCGCAACAATCATACCATGAACGGTGCTCCATGAAGTTATGCTACTTTGTTGCTCGAAGTGACTCTATGAAAATAGTTAAGGCTGACCACTTGTTTTTTTTAAGTGACTGTCTCCAAAAAATATTTTATATTTTTATATTTCATATTATGTATTCCATATTCTATATTCCACGTTCTATATTCTATATTCCACGTTCTATATTCTATATTCTATATTCTATATTCTATATTCTATATTTTATATTCTATATTCTATATTCTATATTCTATATTCTACAATAAATGATCTAGATCAACAGTAAAAATAATTAAATATTCCAGGCCATACAGTGCAGCCAATACTAGGCCAACATAACTGAGACTTTGGTAATAACAAAATAATTAAAAATTAACATAACATTAAAGCGTTGCCTGCTCTCTTATCTATAAATAAACGACAGAACTATCTCTCGAAATTAAACCGAAATAATCGCGACACCGTCGATTCACAAATCCGAAATTCCCAATTTCCATCTCGCCGAGTCAGTTCCATCGATTTTACAGAAATTTCGTAACTACCGATGTGGTGGCAGTCTAAACGTTAAGGTTAACCGAAGATGCTACTTCTACCGTAGCCATCTTCTACCTATCAACGTCGAGGCGACGTCGACCAAAACGTTTCCCTCAAAAGCCCGCCCGCCCCACAAGCTCGACTAAAACGACGGGCACATTCCTCGAAATTCCTGCAGCGTCGCGGCGTCCCGTCCCTTACCCCGAAGTCCCGTTTCTACGTCGGAAAACCGATCGGCCTATTTCCCTGTGCCCTACATCCTTCCCCGCTGTCTCTCCCCGGCCGAAAACAGTGCGCTTGACACAACAATCTTCGCAGCCAGTCCTAACAGTTCCCAGAAAGTCTGCTTGTCCCATCGCCAGCCGCATCGAACCGTTCTCTTACAGTCTTTTTACAGAGTCGCGACCATAGGCAATCGATTGCGGTAGTCAAATCTGACAGGCAAGTTTCCTTCCTCGCAGAGTGGTGAAATAAGGTTCCTAAAGAGTAGATTTAGGATTACATTGTTCTGGCCAGTGCATCAAATTTTAATGGATATTGTTCTCAACAATTTTCAGAACTGTCGCTGCTTTTATATTATAGTGATTATATCAATAATGCGATTGACTTGGAGAACTGTGGACTGGCAAGTAGACAGTAAGAAACTTTGTAGTGATAACCTGTCAGGTGTGAGTGCTATTCTGTTCTTTTCAGAGTGAAGAAAATTCTGATTTTTTTTAATAGAATTCAGGACGTCTTTAGGACGCTTTGAATGGTGCATGATTGTCTCGTGAACGTCTTGTGTTACAAATCAAGATGTTATTTAGGCGAGAATAATATCTAAAATGAGACACCTTAAAAACGTCCAGTTTAGAGCTAAAGACATTCTGACCTAAAATAAACATAAAATAGACGTCTCTGGGACGTCTAGTTGCTACGTCTAGCTTATTGAGTGCATCCTGCAGATCTTAATAAAATTAAAAAAATCCAACAAGATTACAATGAATTCCCAAATTCGAGAGAACAATTCCGTCAACCAAATATAAACGACGCAGCAGTCAAAGTGTAAAAGCCGAGCCGATGGTTTCGCGGACAATCCCCGGAAAACAATGATCGGCGGGGGTCAGGTCGCTTCGAGCATCGTCGATACCGATAGGAAGCGGCGTCGGATCAATTCTTCGGAGCCGGTTCGCGTGGCCGGCCGTCCGCCGGCAGATTATGGCAATAATCGGCGGAGTTCGCGGGGATTATCAGCTCGCAAATGGCCGCATTCGACGACGATAACCGTATTCAGTAGTCGGCCGGGACGAGATCCTCGCGGCGCGGCGCGGCGCGCGGCGTTTTCGGCCGGTCGATCGATCGCAGACGCGGCCGGGTAATTTCTGTCGACGTACCATTCTGTCGAACAATGATTAGCGTTCGCGCATAAATAGTCTTACATGTGCACCGTGGTTTATGGGATAGTATCGATAACGAGATTTAGCCGATCGGACCGCGTAATACCTGCTGCTAGGCATTAACCGTATCGGTGTTATCCGATCTCGAGTAAGATTCATCGATCGGCCCGGGACCCCTCTCCTGGTAGTCCGCGATGTATGATGCGATGCGACTCCGATATTCAACGCGGAAAGCCGATTCCCGACGTTCCCAGGCGCTGCGCTATCTCTGGTAATCCTGCGTGTACCTGGCCACCGGAAAAATTCTCGTCGAACAGGGATCCCGGGGACGGGAACAATGCCTCCCCGACGCTGCGTCCGATAGCGATGCTACTTATTAGCTTAACTGCGATCGTTCGGTGCAGGGAAAATGCTGAAAATTGACGCACCGGGGCCTCGGCCTCTTCCTAGCGCTGCGTGGTGGACTCGTAGTTGCAAAAATCATTTCTTCTTGATATTAACTATTTTTACTATATTTTTAACTATTTTTTTTATTTTAATTTCTGAGACGTCAGTACAGTCTTAGATTTAATTAACCATAAAATATCATATAAGACTCGTCGTGAAAATTTAGAACATGGTTTACTAAATGTAGATGTGGAATTGAAACCAAATTCTACCCTTCTTTTAGCAATGCTTAAAGATTGAAGATCGCCAAAGAGTAAATATAAGTGACATGCATCGCGTAAGAATTAATCAGTCCCGAACAAATATTAACCAATGCAGCTGTGATAAAAATGATAATTCAGAGGGTTAATGTACTCATATAAAGCTCTCAGTACTTTCATTGACTTTCACTAAGAAGCTGAGACTTAGACTTAATTAATCGTATAATATCGTATCAGACTCTTTTATCAACTTTATAAACTTTTACCAATATTTGAACATTAAAAATTGTCAAAGAGTAAATATAATGCAGCTGTGATAAAAATTATAATTCATAGGGTTAACATAGCTCGACGATCGTACATTTTGGGAAAAAAATATACTTGTACAAACCCCCCAGTAACTTTCGTTGACTTTCAATGCGCAATCGACACGGTCGAAGCAAAGCCTGAACACCGCGCCGCGTGTAATCTTATTCATCGCGTTCGAGACGAGCGGCAAAGCCGCAAAAGTTGCTACCGACACGAATCGAATCCAGAGATTCATACGAAAGCGGATTTTTACCGGGAGAACATCTGAGAATGTTTTCGAAGCCCTGATTACGTCTCTCGCATAAACAGCTTCACGCTTCGCGAGCGTGAAACGCTCGGTGCTCGCGCTTGAAAGCCGTATATAGAGTTGTGAAAATCGACGGCTGGAAACAATTCGACGTTGATTGCAGAGTGCCTGAATTTTTCGTAGAAGAGAAGCGTCCGTCCAGAGGAGCAACCAGAGTGCAGGTTGTCGCAAGAACGTTTTGGGCAGATCGATCGTCGTCGAGCCACCAAGATTCGAGTGGCTCCGTGGAAACGGTGGCCGAGAGCGTTTTGCGAGAAGCCGTTCGCATTTCTCGTCGAGGGATAACGCGACAGTTTCATTGAATCCACGGCCCGCGATAATTTCCGGGCGAAAGAAACAGGAGATCGAGCGCGGTCGGTTAAGATAAGTACAGGGCCGGGGTTCGCAGGCCCTCGGTCGGTCAGGCCGTGGCTGCGCCGTGGCGATGACAGGGCGATATGTCAAACCATTGTCCCTTCGGGGTCCCCTGGGACCCCTTCCATCCTCTCGCCCTCTCCCTTCCTCCATATCTCCCTCTCTCACTCTTTCCCTTCCTCCCGATCTCTCTCTCTCTCTTTCTCTCTCTCTCTCTCTCTCTCTCTCTCTCTCTTTCTCTTTCTCTCTCTCTCTCTCTCTCTCTCTCTCTCTCCACGCTCCCTCTCTCGGTTCTTGTCCGCGTCACGCAAAAACCAACGACCGAGAGGCAAGTAGTGGTCGATGCATAAAACAGCCGCCTCCCGCTGAAAGGATCTTTCACGCGAACAGGGTGGTGGGGGTGGGGGGCGAAAATCCAGTCGCCGAATTCTTCGGGTGTGTGTACGGCGGAGTCGCGTGTGCCGACGTCCGACAAGGCGGAACAGTTTCTTGCCGTTGTTCTCGTTCCGGAAGCCGGCTGTTTCGATTAGCTGCTTGTCGGTCCCGGCATGATATACCTCGCGCGGTAAAACCAAAAGGAATTGCGTGCCCGGCGAATAATTTATCGCGATACGTATGATAAGTAGATTGTGGGAATCGTCGAACGGCGACGATGCTTGACGAGAAATTGTACGGAAAAAGCTTTATGAACGGAAAGAGCTGTGGTGTGCAGATATTAGTCTGTTGCTGTTGAAGCTGTTTTAATACTTTACGGAGACGTTTCTTTCGATTTAAGATGTTTAAATTTTACACTTGGTAACGCAAAAAGGATTTCGACGCATGATTTAGTTGATTTTCTATGGCGATGCACAGTCGCCACTCGACTGTAAATGTTTCACCCTTTGATATAAGTTATAAAATACAAGATGATATAATACATAAGTCATGAAATACAAGATGATGTAACACACAAGTCATAAAATTGAATTTTTTAAATATTAGTAAATTTGATAAAGATTATTTTAAAATGCGTCATGATAATTTTCAGAGGCGCCTAAGAGTCGCCATTCGACCGCAAGGGGTTAAAGCGATATACCAGCGTCTGATACAACGCGAAGTATCCGAATTCATTTGCGGAAATATAGATCCATAAATCCAGCGGCAATAAACTAAACAGTAAGAGCGGTATAAAATAAACGGTAAGAGAGTTCGAAAACTCTCGTCGTTCCGGCTATTTTTCTTCGATCCAGAGGGTCGCGCGTGTATTCACTTAGGAGCCGCGGCAGGGTTGATTCTATCCCGGGCCATCCGGCGAGCAATTCGAAGTTTTCCAACATCGTCGCAAATTTCCAACCAAAAACCGACTCTTATTTACTGCACGAAAGCATGCTGATCGAAGTATCCATCCGCGGGGCTGCTGTTTTTCATGGAGCTCGGGCAACTTCCTTCTCTAGCGGAGTTCCGCCGAAGAACCGGCGTCCGAACGAAAGCTCCGCGCGCTTTCGGACAGAGTTTCAACGTCTGCCGGCTGTTCGTAAACAAGCTATGAAAACTCGGACCTCTCTGTTTCTCGTAAGTAGACGTTTCTCACACCGGGGCGCAGATTATCGCTGCGATTGCGGGGAATTGGAGTCAAATGGAAATCAAATTCCAAGCATTAAATGATTTTATGTATCATGAATGAAGAGAGAATAGTGTGTTTGAATCAGCGTGTAGATGCAGGAAGAAATTGTCCTTTAAATGTAATTTTTCTTGTTGAAGTATTACAATATATATTCGAATTTTATAACTAAATATTTGTCAAGCTTCTTATCAATCTCTTCCAATTACTTCTTTCTTTGGCATTCATATGTCAAAGACAGTGTTATCTGTATGTTTGATAATTTTTCATTTATTATATATTTTTCAAAACCGTACATAATTATTTAATCTATTATATATTTATTATATACAGCATATTGTTCCTGACATTTCCCATCTCAAACGTCCGAATTTCTCGAAAGTCGCAGAAGTCTTAAAGAAATCATCCTTCCCCGATTAGCGTCGACGTCGTGCCACCCCTACCCCATAATTAATAATAATCTCCGGCCGGGGATCGAATTACGGGATTGTGGATTGCTCGCCGCATCGGTTCAGATTTAATTCCGAGAGCTGTCCGTGGTGCCGGCGGGGTCTCATTTGTCCCCCCCACCCCCGGCGAACTCGAGGCAGAAAAATACTGTAATTTTCATGGACGGTGGATAGGACACGGGCGACGCCGCACTCGAAAACGTACTCATTACACACGGAACCGTAAAAGTCGATCCGAGTCGACCACCCTTCCCTCCCGCGTCCTGTAGAACGGGGAGGGGACGGTGGGAAACAAAAGTTGGATCGAACAAAGCAATTATAGTCTTGAAGTTGCTCCCGCGCTACCTGAAAGTTCTAACCGCATCTGGTATTCATCCGAGAGACTGTAATAAAGGAGAGGACAAGACGGGAACCGTGCTGCTTCAAAGAGTTACAAAACTTTTCGCCGTTCCCGCACCCGCCGGCTCGCCCCTTCGCGACCAATCCCCTCCCGGCCGCCTCTCCCCGCGTCAAAACCCCGCTGCTCCGCGTCCTCTTTCGGTCGATTTGAAAAAAAAAGTCACCGATCGTCGATCGACGACGACTTCGCGTCCGTGAACTTCGTTCGAGATCTCGCGGGGCGACCGGCTGTCGCTTGTTGTTACGTGTTTACCGGTAGACCCGTCTCCGCCGGGGACCCGAAAGTTTTAACGAAATTGGTACTGAAACGTTAATTTCGTTGTTAGCCGGAAGGAGTCCGGGCGGCTGTGGGGGGTAGGGTGGGGGGCTTGGCAGAGAGAGAGAGATTAAAATTTCGTACGACGGGAATGAAGATTCACCTTCCAATTACGTTTTAAGTAACACGACTGTCGGACCCCGTCCGACGAATCTCGCCGGCCTCGAACGGAAAAATACCTCCCGGCTGTCTTAACCCCTTCCACCGGAGTGTGATGGACGCCTGGCGAATCGCTGTACGGGCAGACGAAGCCACGGGGTGTTGCAATTTAATATTAAATATACGGAGTAACGAAAATTGTCTCGTAAGAACTGCGAGATGGAATTCTTAATATTTACAAGAGCGTGTGTTTGAATAGAAAATTATTTTCGACGATTTTTAATGGATGCAACTTTATAATTTTAATAATTGTGGTATAAGATTTTATTAACTACCATATTTAATACAGAGAGTCCGAAAATTTGGAATAATGAAATAAGGAGATCCTGAGATGATTAAAAGTAACTTCCTCCTTTATAATAATTTTCTCCGTGGTTCCGTTCACGAGTTATTAACGAAAATCACTGACCAATAGGAGAACGAGATCTACTGGTACAAGGCGGAGCCAAAGCGCGGTCGACGCCCAGTTCCGCAGCTTCTACGCGCTAGCTCTAGATCACGCCTCTCATTGGTCACTGTTTTTCCTTAATAACTAGTCAACAAAGTCTCGCAGAACATTCTTGTAAAGGAAAAAATCATTTCAAATAACCTCAGGAACCTACCACCTCCCAAACTGCGAGCGACTTTTGGAGCAACCTGTATAATATCCTCAGGCTTCCTGAGAGATATAAAACAGAACGGTTCATATACAACATAATAAATCCACCTTAAAAAACAAATATCGTGTATTCATTTCTCATAAAAAAAAAGGAAGAAACTTATGGGACACCCTAATATAATACAAGAAGAACCCGAAGAATCCGACATTATGCAAACACTCGGTGCTCGTCGGAAGGAACGGCGTCTAAGTGGTGGCCTGTACGTGTTTATTTCGGCAACCGCGGCGTCCCGGACGGCTACGTGTATGCGCCTGTGCCCCGGCTTCAATACCTCGTAATTATATTTTCCATCGGCAACCTCAAGGTAAATGAAACTTAAATCAAAGTCTTGGCTCGGGGCACACCGCCTCTCGGCTCGCGAGGAGCGAGGCGGTGAGGAGCGAGGCGGAGCGCACCGGGGGCAGAGAAACCCGGAACGAAGGAAACGGATGTCGAGGAGAGTCTGCGGAAAGGATCCCGCGCTCGCGTGTATCGCGGCGCCCGCCAAAGTAATCTGAAAGAAGCCACCCGCGGAGAGGAGCAAACTCTTTCTCCCGGTAAAAGCAATTACCGGGTTCCCCGTTGATATTGAAGCGGCGGCCGGGATGCGAATATTCGTCCGCATCAAATATCAAACAATTTCATTACTTAATTTCAATGGCCCCGCGGATCTGCCGGATGAGACCGCAGCGGGCACGCGGAATCCGGGGCGATTTCAATACCGCCCGGCTTCGAATAGCATTTCAAAGGTGCTTCCTTTTACACGTAGGACCATGCAAATTGAGTGTGACGCGGTAACGGCGGTTACGAATGAAACGAAACAGTTGCCGCGATGCGAATAACTAAACTTCGAATAACTGGACTATAATGTATAATACTGTATAACAACTAAATTACAAATTTTAACGGAGGATTAAAACTGTACGCGTTAATTTCCGGACACAAGAGTTACATATATATTTATTCCTAATTTTAATAATTGGGTTAAAAATAATGCAGACATTTTTATAGGCAATTTAATGCATTTTTCACGGAAAAAGCATCGATCGTCGGTATCGAGGAAAGTCAAGCTAATATTTTATGAGTCGAGCTAATATATTTTTGGTCCGAGAGAGAAAGCGGAAGACGAGATACGCGGAGCGTTTCGAGCAGAAAAATTTCGAGTTTATCGATCACCGTAAAAAGTTGTGGTTATTGAAACAAGACACGGAGGGGATAAGGCATCCCGGGGCCGGACGAGCACGGTTGATAGAGA
>NC_135773.1:6397687-6470989 GCF_028453695.1 Augochlora pura | reverse complement strand
GAAACAACGGGCGTCGTTGTTATTTAGGAGGGTAATACCGGGAGGGTGCCACGGGGGTCGCCTTTGAACAAAGGCGTGGTTTGCATCGATTCCCGACAAGTCCTTTCATTGATAGGAACGGGTCATCGAAGTGAGTGGACACTTTCTGATGACGACAGCATATTGACTACGGGGGCTCAAAGGACCCCGATTGACTCTCTCTCCGGCGTGCTCGCCTCCTAACGGCAAAGCATTCGCGGACAGGATCATATCTGTCTATATTCATGAGCAATACGTATACGGGACCGAGGAAAATGCAAATGTCGTGCCTTTCCGGCCCCGAAGATCCGGGGCAGAATTTTCACCGAACCCTTGGGAGAGGAGGACATACGTTTCCGCCGCTCACGCTCGAACACACACACACATATATATTATATATATATATATATTATAATAGAACGTAAAGAACGATTTCCCCGGCTCCCACGGATTGCTTTCTTTTACGGCCACGGTATTTTATCCGGGCTCCTTGTTTTTCGACCCGAAAACTTATCCTTTTTACGGCCAGCCGCGCCACGGACTCGCCTAAACCCGCAAACGGGAAATCCTCCCGGCCACGGTCACCGTTAACTGTTCCCGAAGACGTCGAACAGATTTTCCCGTTTAATGGTTTCTTGGCCTCTCGGCTCGCTCCAACCACGATACCGCGAGAATCTAGAGAAATTTCTTTTTTTACCAATTAACGCGCGTTCTGCTCTCATTTTTCATACTTAGTGCGTCGGTCACATCGACACTACCGTGAAACATTTATATGAGAAGACACGGAGAATTTATTTTAGTATAATAAAAGGCGAAGGATTTGTTTCGGTATAGTAAGGGGCAGAGAATTTTAATATAGTAAGAGGCGAAGAATTTTCATATAGTAAGAGGCTAAGAATTTTAATGTAATAGGAGACGAAGGATTTATTTCGCAATAGTAAAAAGCGAAGAATATATTTTAATATAACAACAGTCAAAGGATTTATTTCGATATAACGAGTGACAATGAATTTATTTTAATATAGTAAAAAGCGAAGAATATATTTTAATATAACAACAGTATTTGCTTCGATATAACAAGAGGCAATGAATTTACTTTAACGTAGTAAAAGGCGAAAAATATATTTCAATATAACAAGAAACAAAGGATTTACTTCGATGTAACAAGAAGCAAAGGATTAATTTCAGCATAACGAAGACAAAGAATTCATTTCAGCATTGAATGAAAATAAAGGAACCGACGGGGGGGATTAATGTCGCCGACTTGATTTATTACCGAGAAATAACAGTGCATCGATTAACGTCCAGATAGGCGCCGTAAAATCCGGCATGAAATTTATTCCAGCAAAAATGCATTCTTTCCTTGCCTCGCAAATCGAATTAAAGCGAGATTAGAGGCGAGATTAAAGATTCTAGGAAAAGCGGCTGTGTAACATCGAAATATTTCACGCTCCGAATATATCTCCATCGCGAGTCGAACGTACCGTCGAGGCATTAGTAATTCGGTCCCTTCGTTTCATTCCCGCGTAATTGCATCGCTAATGCATTCGAAGGAGAAGCGCGACACGGTTCTCGTTCGTCGCTGATCGATAACCGTCGATGTTTGCGCGCCTTCCTATTTTTACCAGACGCTTCGTCTAGTCGGAGAATTAGTTTGTTTTTAGCGTTAGAATCTGTTTGATAAATATAATTTAATTGCGAATTTTAATAAGAGATTTACAGGAAATATAGGCGGTTTCGATTAGGAATTTTACAGAACGGTGAATTTTTCTATTAACGATCCAGAAAGATTGACAGACCACCGCTATGTAGACAGATCTACGATAGATCACTGGGAAGCTGGTCCCTTTAAATACTTGAAGCGCCGTTAAAAGGTCGCAGCGAATGGTACGCAACGGTACCAATATTTTATACAGAAGCTCCTCCGGATGGTGTGCGCGCCCAGCTGCGCGGCGTCTCGGATGCTGCATAGCTGATACGAACGGAAACAAAGTCCGCGCGGCCCGGTAATAAATTCTTCGGTAACTAGGAGGATGACGAACTCGGCCGAGGATGGAGCGAGCGGCGAACACTCCGGCGTGAATAAAAAATGCAATTCCGGCCGGTGAATGTTGCAAGAAGGACGGGCGCGCGTCGGGGACGCGTGCAACAAAGACGCGGGGGAGAACTGGCGAGCAGCGCGCCGGTGGCCGGGACCCAGCGCGGATAAAGGCCGGTTGTTTGTTACAATTAGGAGCACCCACGGCCCCGCGCGCCACTTGCTCGGCTCCTGGCTCCAACCCTCTTTCATCCTGCTCGGCCGCGGGCACTTCTTAGGCGCGCCTCGCGCGCGCTCTCCAGGATGCATTCAGTCATCACCGTCACCTCGAGCGTCTCAAATGGAATTACGCGAAACGGCGCGGTCGCGCGTTTTCGTAATATTCGAGGGATCTCTCCGGCTCCCCCGGCGAGACGACGGCTCCCATTGTACCCGATTGCCGACGCACACCGTCTAAGTGCCCCGGTGCCAAGTAGGTGCAAGCAATTGTAAACTGCGCAGCCGGGACGATTGTTCGCCGCGGACGTTTTACGAGAGCCGATCGGCTGCGACGTCGCGCCAACGGGGCCGAAAGTCGAGGACCATCTGTCGCGGGACCCCGTCTCGCGTGGGTGAGTGTAATTAATGCGAGGATAAGAAGAGGACGTCTTGGACTACCCGAGTGTCTTATGAGCAGGTTACGGATGGGCTAGAAATGGTCTAGAGACGTCCTGTTTTAGAAATCAAGATGCGTTTTTAGACATCTTTAAAATGTTCTAAAAACATAGGTAGTTTCAGACTACCTGAGTGTCTTATGAACAGGGCACGAATGAGCTAAAAATGGTCTAGAGACGTCCTGTTTTAGAAATCAAGATGCGTTTTTAGACATCTTTAAAATGTTCTAAAAACATAGGTAGTTTCAGACTACCTGAGTGTCTTATGAACAGGGCACGAGTGAGCTAAAAATGGTCTAGAGACGTCCTGTTTTAGAAATCAAGTTGCGTTTTTGGACGTCTTTAAAATATCCTAAAAACATATGTAGGTAGTTTTAGGGTAGTTTTATGGAGATTTTATGGACGTGTTTGAGACACATTTTAGGTCATTTCTAGGCCATGTGAACCATTTTTAGAAAATGTATTATAATGTATTATGTAGTGAGAGAGAGCTATTGTAAAGCATACTTCAAGTGTTTTAAAGAAGTCTTTTTTCAAACCTTAAAACGATGTCCAATTCAAGACGTCTCCAAGTCATCTATAAGACATATTAATAGCGTCCAAAATTGAACGTCTTTTTAAAGTTTATGTCACTGTCTTCGAGCAATGACTGGTAAAAAAGACAGCATTAGGAATACCATTACAAACGGTTCTTAAACTTGACAATTGCAATCTTGAAAATCAACTTTCTATACCACCTTGCACCTTAATAATAGGAAGAAATAATTCTGTGCTCGTCAAAGCGAGAGAACCTATCTATTCGTACGAGAAATATTATTATCAAATGTTATCAATTCATCGAAGAAGCTCGCCTATTTTTGAGTTGAAACGCGGACGACGGCTAGATAAACTATTAAACGGATTGAAACGAAGAAAATTTAAGTAAGAACTCGACGAATTCGGTGGAGCGGCCATTTCTAAATTCTCCAGTTTCATCCGCGGAAAACGCGTCGGACCTGAAAAGACGAGGGGGGGGGGGGACCCAGCTCCTCAAGAAAAAAGCAGCTGAGAAAGGGGCGGAATTAAATTTTCAAAATTTGATCTCCCGCCGGCGCGCGCGCCCGCGTAAGGATACGGCGGGTGAAATATGCTGCCTCGCCGCCTCGTTTTCCTTTAATCCTGCATTATTCAAAATTAATCTCGGTTTCCTTTTTACGGAAGTAGTGCCGCGGCTAATGTGAAAGACTAGTTATACCCTCGAGGGTCTACCATAAATAGCAACTACTTCGCCTTCGAGCATTTTTCCTGTAGATTACCGTGGCATTAAAGATGCTGCAATTTCAGTGAATTAATTAAACCGGATCAACCGGGAAGGGGGAGGAGGAGAAGGAGGGAGGAGGGACTGGATGGTATCGCCGTGGAAGCATCGTTCTCTCTTTCGAGTACGTATTACACCGCGATCGTAATAACATCTAAATAACAGCGTTCCCGTCTCGGCGAGAATGGAATTTCAAGAGTCGGCTTATTCGAAACAATGAGAGGCAGGGATCGCGTTCTGCCGAGTTGATACTGCTGCCCCGGTTAATTGAAGCATCCCCGGACGATTCTTCGCGAAACAACAGTTCCCTGTCTAGGCTGAAAACAACCTTGATAATATCGTTCCGCGGTTACGAACACTTCGCCGATCGGTATACCCTATAAATCGGCTTGTTAAACAATAATTTCTTGCCTGTCCTCGAGATGAATATATTAAATTAAACTACTGTAATCTACAATATTATTGTATAATTTTTTAAATATTAAATACCCTCCGCGATTAAGCGAATAAATAAAATAAAAATAGATCCGATAAATATAAATTTTGTACAGTAAAAAGATATTTATTATTTAGTAGTTTCTCTTCTATGGAATGATTATAATCGAAAAGCATTTAATCGTCGCAATCGCGAAGATAATGGTGCAGCAAGGGGTTAGCAATTACAGAGGTTCGCCGAGTGTGTTCGCCAATGAAAACTTCATCGTTGATTCCACGAGTTTTGTAAACGATAAACCAATCGTTTGTGAATCGGTGCGCGGAAGCTACTGCCTCCTCTCTCTCTCTCTCTCTCTCTCTCTCTCTCTCTCTCTCTCTCTCTCTAAACAAGTGCGGAGAACATGTTAACAAGCTTGTCGTTCAGTGGACCGTGGCAAGCTGCTGGCATTACCGGTACAAAATTCAGTCTGTCGAATTCCTGCCAGTACGCTTGGCACTGACACTGGAAAAGACGTGTGCCGGGAAGCCGATCCACCGAGGAAAATTCCTGCAACGCTGATACAGCACCGGGCACGGTCTCCTCTGCAAGGTTCAATGGGCCATTCTCGTTCTGCTTACGCACCGAAACACGCGAGCGTCGCACTAGGTCAATCTTTTTATATTGTAAAATCTCTGTTAGAATAGCTTCTATATTATGATAATATTACGAAGACTCTATTATAAATTCTGTATAAAAATTCGATTATTTCTATTATGTAATTTGAAGACGTAAATTGTGTATTGTTTAATATTTTAATTGCCACTTTTTAGTCACCGCGTCAAGAGTTCTATAAAATTTGGTAAAATTGAGGCATTTTGTTTCCAGGAAATTAATAGTAAATCTAAATAGTAGGTAGTAATTACTAATATAATAATAATAGTAATTATTAATATAATAATATCAGTAATAATAGTAATAATTATTAATATAGTAATAATAGTAATAATTATTAATATAGTAATAATAGTAATAATTATTAATATAGTAATAATAGTAATTACTAATATAATAATAGCAGTAATAATAGTAATAATTGTAATAATTATTAATATAGTAATAGTAGTAATTACTAATATTATCATAACTTATTGCCCATTAAATTAATATACTCTAATATACCATAAAGAATTTCTTCCTTCCAAATTATATTCATTTAAATATACAGCAGAGAACTACACCACTGTCCAAACACCTTAAAGCGTAACTCTAGTTGTACATCGTTCCGGATGTAATCGTGTTTGCTGATAATGATAACGCCGGCGCCGAGGGCCGCGTCGGTGAAATGTGAAATAAGCTGACGACTTTATCCCCCTCCCCTCCCCGGTTTGAAACCCGGCGTTCAGAAAATGTGTCCGGATCAGGTTTAATTAAACTCCTGGTGGGTTTCGTGCCGCGGCCGCGGTTCCGATAGTTTCTTTAACTTAATTATACAGTTTATCGGAGTGCTTTCTGAAAGTTTCGCAGGGGAGGGGCGCGCTTCCGTTCTTGAATCGCATCGGATCGATGCAAAAGAGAGAGCAAACGTTATATATATAGATTCTGGCCGGTGTTTTTGTTCGGCGCGAAGCACCCTATCCCCGAAGTCGCCAGTTTCTCCTTTACATTTACGAAAAAAAAAAAAAATGAAAACAAACAAACGAAAAGAAGAAACTGCAACTGCGTTTCAAACTTTTCTATGCTTCCCTCTCGCCTCTTCCATCCCTGCGTGCCCTCCGCGAGATATATTACTCCGACTACAAGTGTACTTTTTATAATGAAGAAGGCATCAAAGAATTTAAGGTATCTTGTAAAAAAAACTTCCTTATCATGCCCGACATCGTAAAAGCCGGGCGTACTAAAGCATCTCGCGCTTTTTATTTCACCCGAAACTCCCGCGTCCGCCTGCTTCTTCAGCGAGATATTGTTACGCGGCTGCTCGTCGCGCGACCAACGCGATTGTTTTTCTTTTCAATTGCTAATATTAATCTTTGCGCACGGTATAGTGTGAAAAGCATTTTGGATAGATGGAATCAGTTTTCATTTTAGCGACGTTGTTTTTAATTTAACCCTTTGCAAATTCTGGAGAATTTTCTTGTATATTAGCAATACAAAGCAGTGTGGCGCCCATTGACACGTATAATTAATAACTGAAGTTTGAATCTGAAGTTTGAACTAAAATCCCTACATAATTAAAGGAATTTATTTAATTAAAGCGAAACTAGAAAGTTAATGTTTATGATAGGAAGCTGCATTAGAACTCTTTCACATTTGAAACATTCTAGTCAAATTCAATTTGTTCGAATATATTACAATAAAAATTAATTCTTAAGATTGGTCAGAAATTGGCGTGACCCATATTCGGGTGACGCGGCGCTCAACAGAAATAATAGACTGACATTTATTAAATTATGTACGAAATGTTTGTCACGAGTCTGACTTGTAGTGCAAGGGTTTAAATAAACCGACAGAAACGAATCGCGAGGTTGCTGCTAAAAACATCGAATACGCGGTCGCCGTGAAAAATGCCAGTTTTCGATTTCGAAAACGACGCCGCCAATCGCGTCGACCGCCGTGCCCCGAGAAGTGGCTAAAAAGCCGAAGTCGTGGCCGTTCGTGTTAAACGGAGCGCGTCAAACGTTGCGGGGGTTCGAGGACGGGCTCGGGCAAGGCTGACTTGCGGTAACAATTCAATTAGAGTTGTAACAATCAACAGTAATCTTGGTCTAAACGGGGCTCGGATTGGACAATGGGCCGACACACGAGTGGCGCGCCGCCGCGCCGTGCCAGGAATCGGAAGGTCGGTTCTCTGTTGCCGTTCTAAAAATTGGAGAACTGCATCGGCAACAGTTCTCACGAGCGAGCGGCAGCGGTTAGACAACGGGGCCAACGTTCGCTATAGCGCGGCAGGAAAACTGGAAACTAGTACTGGGGTAATCTCCTGTTCAGGAAATTTATCCGCCATCTCGGCAGCTTCCGGCTACATCGCTCTTTCCAACTAACCCCTCCCCTCCACTCCCCTCCACTCCCCCAGCCCGGGTTCGGCTTCCACGTTTTCCTAGGATTAATATCCACGTTCCGCGCGAACACAGTCCCCGAAAATTTACTACAAGATAAGGTTGTTCGAGCTCTTTAAATCTCGCCGGTCGACCGGCGCCGTTTGAATTATCGCGTCGCTGGACGCGACTCTCTGGACACTTGACTTTTGATGGAATTTTCTTGCGGAATCGCTTCCTCGTCTATTCGCGAAGAAATTTATCCTGGACGGGAAATGTATATTGACGAGTTCGATGATAATTGCGTAGCAGATGTTTACTTTAACCTCTTTATGGATGAATTTTTATAGGAGGGAACAATCTATTTAATTATTTCTTTTTTATTTATCGTACATTTTATTTCGTTCGATGAGGTTCTTTCGGTATTGTAAAGGAATTATGCGTTAATTAATTCTCATTTTCTTTACCATTGAAATAATCGTAATTTTAAGAAATCATTCTGTAGAATGTAATGTTAATGTTTCTGTAATAGGCTCCGACAGTAGTCGAAGGATTAAGGAAGATTTCTTCGAAAATATCAATGTCTAGAAATGAATAGAAATAAATTTAAATACCAGTTTTATTTTTTAATAATTTGGTTGTCTTTTCAGACCATGGGGAATCGCCCTGTTTTGTTATCAGAAAATTATTGCCAAAACATTATTTATTGACAGTAGCAAAGAATCTTTTCCTTTCAATATTTAATGTGTCCACGTATTTTTGGGAGTAACTGTATTTATACAACAACGTTTGCAAAATATGAACAAGAAAAGTCAAGAATCGACCCTTCGAAAATCATGCGAACAAGCAATACCATAGTTCAATTCTACCAATATCACAGCATTTTACCATAGCTTCTATGCAAGACATTATCCTATCTTTTAATAATCCTTTAAACACCGAACCGCTCGCCTTCTATTAAAAAAGAACTATTATAAAACAGCCGGGATCGATAACGCGATAAATCCGGCGCCGTAATTATGTAACTTCGCCGATGCGTGCCCTCCGGCACAGTTCGGTAACCGAGTTCCCGCGGCAAACGAGGACAAACATTGTCAACAATGCGCCGCCGTTGCCACGTTGCATCGAAAAAAATGGAAAATGTCATATTTGTATACCGGCGATATTTTTTGGTCGCGCACTGTGCTCCCGAAACAAAAGTTGCTGCGCGACTCGCTTATTGGCCGGGCTTTGTGACACGATGATACAACGCGACGAGGTTGGAAACAAAAATAGCGCGGCGACGCGATTCGTCGCGGATCGTCGAATACGTCGGCTCCTTTTCCTTCGAAGTCGGCTCCTTTTCCTTCGACCTCGTCTGCGGGGCTCTCCGCGATAGATTACGTAGCCCGCGGTGTTACGGTAAATCGATAATTGTTATTCAGCTGGTACGCCCTCGAGCCGGAGCGTCGTAGTGACATCGACACGCGAGGCAAGGCCGCGCTGCAAATTGTCTCCCTGCGTGTGCGTGCATCTCTGCGAGAGGTGTGTACGTGGCTCTGTTTCTCTGTGTGCAGGTGTCTCTGTGGCTCTGTGTGTTTGTGACTCTGTGGCTCTGTGACTTTGTGTCTCTCTGTGTATATACGTGGCTCTGTGTATATACGTGACTCTGTGTATATACGTGGCTCTGTGCCTCTGTGTCTCTCTGTGTATATACGTGGCTCTGTGTTTCTGTGTGTTCCTGCTCTGTGTACGTGTCTCTCTGCGTTCTGCTCTGTGCCTCTGTGTTCTGTTTCTCTGTGTGTGCGTATCTCCGTGCTCTGAGCTTTGTGTGTACGTGTCTCTGTTCCTCTGTGTGCGCGCATCTCTGTCTCCTCTGTGTGTACGTATCACTGTGTCTCTCTGTGTACATGTTCTGAGTTTCTCTGTGTGTGAGCGCGCGCGCGAGGCGCAGCTTCGGCCAGTGTCGATTACACGGCGACGTTCGATCAGAAATATTGCAGTCAATCACGGGGGGCCGCGCGCAGTTTCTCTTTTTGATAGGTCGTTGCTTTCGAGCCCCGGGGAACAATAACCGGAGCACTTTCTGATCCTTACGCGACCCCCGGTCCAATTGCTCGTCGCGCTGTTATTCAACGATCCTGTCAAAACAATGCGCCTCTTTGCTGCGTACACGCAGCTACCAACGAAATATCGGCAATCAGTTTTTCGTCGAGAATTTCCCTGCGAGCTTTCATCGCGCCCGTGTCGAGGAGCGTTCAGGAGTGAAACACGCGTGCGAAGCTCGAAACACGCGTGTCAGGATCGAATAGCACTTACAGCATGCCCCGAGGATGTAGATAGGCGTCTTAGAGCTTTTTTGAATGTAGATAGGGAGAGCAAATGATTGATAGATGATGCTTCATTTTGGATATACTTTGTGTAATTTTTTATATTCTTTTTATATAATTTCGCTTTTTTATTTTTCTTAATGACACTTTTGCCAATGTAATTGTGAAGCTTTTCTGATTAGAATCAGAGCAGACGTTATTCTTTAAAATGATGCAATCATGGCGATACGAATCATTTATGTAAATAGGACAAAAATTTTTATATAAAAATTGACGAAAATTTAAAATGGCAGAAATTCATTTCAGGCTTAAGAACGTCTGCGTCCTTCTTGCACATAGCTAAAGAAATATCCTGAAAGTATTATAAATAATACCCTGAAAGTATTATAAATAATATCCTGAAAGTATTATAAATAATACCCTGAAAGTATTATAAACAATACCCTGAAAGAATGTAAATAATATCCTGAAAGGAATATCCTATTTTTGTAAATTTCATCCGCGGCGGTGTTTATAAAAATTAGGAAAAAATCGAAGCAATGGCGTAAGCCTGTTTCGAGCTTTATTCTTCGAGGCGAAGAGCGATCTACCTTCTGCCCGGTGATTTCGATGCGTGGCACGATGTGCGTCGACTAATGATACAATATTCGTCTCCTTACTTACACTGTACCCTCTTTCGCAGCCAATTATTTTACATCCTTGTTGTTTCACCTGGCACTGGCTGGCATCTTTGTACTTTGTAATTATTCACTGCCGTGAAATTTCACACGGGAGAAACTGGGTTAATCATTTGCGACGGTCTTGGAAATATTAAGCTGCACTGGAAGATGACAGTGTGCGTAATAAACTTGTTTGTAAGAAAAAATAGCAAATAACGACTGTAAGAAAAAAGAGTAAATAATGACTGTAAGAAAAAAGAGTGAATAATAACTTTGTGTTTATCTTAGAGTGGTGACGTGTGTCGTATTGACGTCGTGTCATTGCAATAGTAGTAAGCCGATAACAAACTGATTCCGTGTCAATAATGGTAACTCAAAGTTGACGTAATCTGACTCCCTATCGACTATAGTGATTTCAGGTCGAATTGTCTCCGCATGAATCTATGGTGACTTGACATTAAATTGACTCCGTATCGCTAATGGTGCCAATTATGATATGGAGACCGATGTCAAGACATCATTATTGATACCGAGTCGATTTGACGTCACGTTGGCACTAGTGATACCAAAACAATGATGATATTAACATCTTCAGAGAAACTGATACACACGTTTAATTTTCTTAAATATATTTTATTATTCCAAGTGTAAAGAAAATGGAAATTAGTGGAAAAACTATTCTCCACAGAATCTCTTAACAATTCCAGAAAACACCTCATCGAATGAAATAAAATGAACGAAAGATAAAGAAAAAATGAAATAAATTTTTCCTGCTATAAAAATTTATCCCTGAAGAGGTCAAAGCAGATTAACGTTGATAGTAACAAAATTATGTCTCGTCTCTTTCGTCGGCATTTGCAACAGAATAATCGCTCAATTAAAATGTCCCAAAAGGAAAACAATAAGAGCTAACCTCTGTTCCCAATTGTTTATAGATCTAGCCGAGGTAAAAACGTGCACGTTTCTGCAACTATGACATCGGTGCCCTGATTGCCCCGGCGAAGCTGAATCGACGGGCGGCACGGCGCCGCGATAAACAAACGGCAAACATCGTACATCACGAAGCTTACGGGGACACCGCGCGACGTGAATATTCCATCGAGGTGGTCTATAAACAGGAGAAATTCATTTTTGCGTAGGAGGACGTCGCGTGGTAGCCGGGGCCATTTTCGCGAATAAAAGTCCCTTCTTTTTCCCCTACAGTACGAAATGGCACCTCGAGAGATCCGCGAACGGTCACGTACACACGGGCCCCCCTCCCCCTCCCCCCTTCCCCTCTCCCCTCGCTCGCCGAGGAGACGCGCGGCACGCCATGGTCGATAGAGTGCTATCATAAAGCCATACATAGGATATGAAGTCTGTATAACCGACAATCTCATTGGATAACACACAATGCAACGACGACATCCTTTACCAGGGAAACTTGCCGATGCTTCTACCGTCGCGGTGCTATCAATTTTTCGAATATCATGACCGCCATTATGGAAATGCATTTCCGCGGCGACGTAAAACGATTTTCTATCCGCTTAATGCGGTCTGCGAATTGGCGACAGGTATTCTGGAAGGTATACAGCTGGTGCGAGAGTTGCAAGTAAGGATGTCTCGGAATATTTATAAAAATATAATGTTAATACTTAATATGATATAATGTAATTATATATGGAGTGTACGAAAAATGTATAACAATTTCGAAATGGGGGATTTATGAGATCATTTCAAGCAACTTTTTTCTTTAGAAAAATGTTCTCCGAGGCATCGTTAATGAGTTATTAGTGAAAATCTTTGACCAATGAGGGACGAGTAGCGCTGACGTAACCTGACAGAATCTGACATTATTTCAAGTAACTTTTTCCTTTACAAAAATCTTCTCTGAAGCATCGTTAATGAGTTATTAATGAAAAACTTTGACCAATGAGGAGCGAGTAGCGCTGACGCGGGGCGGCTGAGCCAATGAGCGAAACTGGGCTTCGACCGCCCATTTACTCGTCCGCCTTGCGCCAGCAGAGCTCGTGTCTCATTGGCCCCTCTTTTTCGTTAATAACTCTTCAACGAGGCTTCGTAAAAAATTTTTACAAAGGAAAAGGTTGCTTGAAATAATCTCAGGTATCTCTCACTTCGGATTGTAAAATATTTTCGGCACACTATGTACACTATAATTAATATTTACGTTGGACACTGTGTAGACACAGATTTTACGAATTTTTCACTAAGGAAATGCCACAATCTTTATCTCTCCTCACAGGGGACATCGCATCGCAAAGGGTCAAGCTGAAGATCTTTATTGTCCCCGAGTAATAGCAACATTTTAAGTAGGTCTCGCGATTGCGAAAATATTTATCGACAACCTGTAGAGTCGGCATGGAATGGTCTTCCATCGAGTTACAACAGGACGCACTAAACCACGACGCGACGGCGTCGATGAAATTCATTCTTCGAAGAACGACAGTGATCCAGAATATTGGAACGTTGGACGATATCGTTAACAACAATATTCAACCGAACGACGTAAAAAACGAATCTCTCGTGTCCATCGTTCGCGACATTCGTCATCGAATCGACCAACAAATTTTTCCAAAAATTTCGCAGCTTTCGCCGGTTCGATAATTCGCAAGGAAATTCGCGCCGATTGATTTTCGCCTACGCGTTTTTCCTCGCAGAGAACGCCGACGGGTTCTCCCCTAAACGCGTCCCCGGAATTAGAGCGTCGGAACGCGCGTTGGCTGACGGTTCCGGCCATAAATTTTCCACGAGCTTTTCCATCCACTTTCAGCGCGGGTCAAGTAACGCGAATTGATCGATCATGAGGCCGCGGAACGAAGGCAATTTTTCCGCGGGATGAAAAAGTTCCCAGGGCCTCAAAACTACGGGACACGACCCGGCCCGGCCCGTCCGATCGATGAATCTACGCGAACATTCTTTTCAATTTGCGTGAACCGCCCGGAACACGGAATTGCCTCGTTCCGCGTCCGGCCTTCCCCTCCCCTCGCCCCTCTCGATCGTTGCCCATTATCGCGCGCGTTCACCGATACAACGACTTTTAGCGGGTCTGTTCGACCGCGCGAAGAAAAAAGACCGATGGCAGCAATGTGGCAAACGCTATGGAAAAAGAAAGAGAAAGCGGTCGAGAGCGAAGGAGATAGAGAGAGAGAGAGAGGGTGCGAAGAAGATAGAGAGAGAGAGGGAGCGAACGAATAAAAATACCAGCGAAACGGCACTGCGTCGCGCGTCACGCCGCGGCGCGCATCAATTCAAGCTCTAAATCGCAATTTAGACACATGAATAGCCGCGAACGCGTGCTAGGTGCATTAAAGATCTCCCCATTAACGTGACGGCCGTGCACATTCCGGAGCCACGTGTACCTAGATAGATCATTAACTCTCGGGTCGTCGGTCGTAATACTCGCGGGTAATACGTGGAGGGAAACTTCTCGTCGCCTCTCCCTCTCTCTCTCTCTCTCTCTCTCTTCTCCCCTTTTCCTCTGTCTACCTCTCTATTTTCTCCCTCTCTGTCTCACCATTTTTCTGTACATTTCTCTATTTCTCTCTCTTTTTTCTGTCTATTTTTCTTTTTCCATCTCTCTATTTTTCTGTCTTTCTATCTCTGCATTTCTTTCTCTTTCTCTCCGTCTATTTTTCTCTCTCTTTCTCACCGTCTATTTTTCTCCCTCCAACTCTCTATTTTTCCATATCTTTCTATCTCTCTATTTTGCTCTCTCTTTCTCACCATCTATTTTTCTCTCTCCATCTCTCTATTTTTCCGTCTTTCTATCTCTGCATTTCTTTCTTTCTTCATCTCTCTACTTTTCTCTCTCCATCTCTCTATTTCTCTCTCTGCATTTCTTTCTCTTTCTCTCCGTCTATTTTTCTCCCTCTTTCTCACCGTCTATTTTTCTCCCTCCATCTCTCTATTTTTCCATATCTTTCTATCTCTCTATTTTTCTCTCTCTTTCTCGCCGTCTATTTTTCTCTCTCCATCTCTCTATTTTTCCCTATCTTCCCATCTCTATTTTTTCTGTCTCCCTCTTTCCATCTTTACCCATCCATCCCTCTCTTTCTCTCTCTCTCTCTCTCTCTCTCTCTCTCTCTGTTTATCTCTCCGTCGCTCTCTGCGAGCCCCCGGTGGCGCGTCTCTGACCAGCGCGGCGCCCGCGGAAAAAGCTCGTCTCGAGATAGCAACGCACAGAGGAACGGAGGAGGAGCGAGCGCCAGAGGAGAGAGCCGGCACCGGGCGAGAGAAAAAGCAGAAGAGCCGGCGAGATGGTTTGATAGCCGCGGTCATTCGTTATGATAGGTACGCCACGTTACATTTTTCCGGGCCACTCTGCGCGCTCTCCTGGGCCGGCGAAGATCTAAGGACCGAGAAGCCGAGGCGAACACCACACTTGTCGGAGCTTTCTAGAGACATGGTAATCGCTCGGGGGAGAGAGCCGGTCGTCCATGTGGGCCGCCTGTGCTCTCCTAAAGCCAGTCGCATCCGCCCTGCGATGTAACAGTCCTTTCGGAAAGACGCGAGACTGAATTTCTTTTTAACGTATGTGGAACGGTCGATTCCCGTCATTAGATCACTCAGTTAGAATAAAGTCGACAGGGACGAATAAATAATCTCTGCGAGAGATTTGCATTGCAATTGCGGTATCGTGTGGATAACGATGTTGCTTTTATATTTAAAGGGCCAATCAATTGCACTTGGTGGATTTTGATGGAACTTTCTTGGTGGAACTTGTTTGGTGGATTTAGCGTTGAGTAGGATTGTTATTCTGTACTTTTAAGGTGAAATAAGGTTCTCTCCTCTTGTGGTCAAGGTTTAATTATTTTAGTAACTGTGTAAGCATGGTAAATGTAAATTTTCTTCTGCTTTTAAAAAATTACCACGATCGAAAAGGTGCTGAAACGATACGACAAGGGTTCAGACATCTTTCGTTTACCTGTACTACTAGCAGAACCTGGGAAATTACTAAAGCGATGTCAGTAGTACAAGTCAATAATATGTCAGGCAATGAAATCTTGCCCTCTTCATACGACTTTCTCGTACATTAATTTCAATCGTCCGACTTATTATCGACTCGCGTCACTTTCCTAAATTCGGAAAACCATTTAGCTTCAATTGACGATAAATCTGCACAATAAATAACAGTGTCTCCTGTACGTCTCTACATGAAACAAATTCTACAGAATTCCGAAGGTTTGAACAACGCTACCAGCTCTTACATATCCCTTCACCAAAATGTCTCGATTCCAAGGGACAGCCAATGGCGACTTCGAGAGAAGACGGCGTCCCCCATCGGCATAACGCTGTCGGGCCATGGTTTTTCGTTATTTAGTCGGGCTCTGCGGACGAAAGTGTCCTCTGCGACGCGAAACGCACTGCCTGGACCGTGCCGCGGAAACGAGCGGACAAAGAGAGCCGCGCGGATCCGTGCGTCCCGAAGAGGAAGAGAGAGAGAGAGAGAGAGAGAGAGAGAAACATCCGCGGGTGGAAGTCGGGCGCGGGCGGAGAGGGGCGAGGCGAAAGGGAAATGGGTTTGGCTGTCACATACACGTACTCCCCGGAGCAGCAAACTGATAGTGGACAGATACTGCGCATTCGTGGCGCACGGTTAGAATTAATTGCCAATGTTTGGCCCCGGTACGTGGATATTGGGATGAATGTTCGTTAGCGGACACGGCCATCCCCTAACGTTCCGCTCGGAATGAGTTATCCTGTCAGAACGGTACTTATGTCCGGGGCCCCTCTCTCTGACGCTCGAAAACGAGCACACCGTGTCCGCCGATAATAGGCCTCGGCCCATTAATCAACCCGGGGCCGATCCGAAAAACGATGAATCGGATTTTGAACGTTGAAAATCGGCCAGCTGCCCGCACCGATCCGCTGCAACGATGCGCGCGCGGCGCGTTCTGCCGCGGCAAGCGATGACTCGACCTCGCGGACCAAAAATCGTATCTTATAAACTAATCTCTTTGCGACCTGGGTACCTTAATAACTTTCAAAAGAGAATGCGAAGATGAATCGATTTTTATATAAATACTCAATTACCGGGCAGATTTATCTTATTTTATTTCTTAATTTATTATTAATTTCTGTCACTTAACACTATGTTGAACGGTGACGTGTTAACTCGTCTTTTCATGCCAAAACGTTGTCGACCGACGACGAGTTAATATACGTATACGCCGTTAACCCTTTGCACTCGATTGGTGACTCCGAGGCACCACTAAAATTATTGTTACCTTCTGAAATCATTTTTATGGCAACAAAGCTTGATTTTAGAAAAATTGTTAAACGGAAAATTGTTGGTATAAATCACAAGATTTAATTTGGTATGTATATAAAATGCATTTTGCCGCTTAAAATGAAAATACTGGAAACGAGAAAAATTGTCTCAGATTTACAGCAAAAATGGCTTCGAGTGCAAAGGGTTAATATACATAACCTGACATGGTTTCTGTGTAAAATTGCCGATCAGCAAAGGGTTAAGGAATAACTTTCCCCATTCATTCGCATACAAATAACTACTCCAGATGACGATAGCGTCCTAACAAAACCATATGAAGAGAATATTAATTTTTCGATTTTTCCCATTGCCCGAATCCCAGGGCGGACGTCGGCCGCTCTCTATGCTCCGATAAGTCGGCAGCCGCGCGTTATACAATGCGTCAAACGGGCGGGACAGCAAACAAATTACATCGTTACGTGCCGATACCTCGGCAACCGGGAAGCTAATCCTCGTGACGGGACGCGCGCGAGCGAGCCGAACGGCCGAGCCGGGCGATCCGCGCTGCCGAAATCCCGATTCAAAGAATTATCGCGTGTGCCGGCGCTCTCGATGTCCTTTCCTGCTCTCCGACGGCTGGCTCCCTTCCCTATTACCCGTTTCCACCCGGAGAATTACGGTTCCGGATTAACGGCCCGGCCCCTGCCCCCTCTGCCTCCTGCGTCCCCCTGTCCCCTGCGCGCCCCCCGTCCCCCGTCCCCGGAGGAACCGGATTAACGCGGTTAAATATTACTGACTACAGGCCGTCGCAAAAACCGGCCGCGACGGCCCGTTAACGCACCCGGAGTGCCTTAGCTAGAGCCCGATACCGCGCCGCGAGATTTAGCTGTTGCCTCGTTACCATCCAACCCCCGGCAGCCACTGCTTTTTTCCTACGTTCCGCTGCCGACCATCGCAACGCCGCGGTAGATAACGCCGCCTTCTTTCTCTCCGACCCCCCCTTTCTCCGCCTCTCGCACTGTCTCTACAGGGTGATCCGTAATTATGGAAACACCGGGAAATGGGGGGGTTCCTGAGGCCGTTTCAAGTAACCTTTTCATTCCCAGTTTTATGACTTTCTGTTGAACGTGCCGCGTTTTCTTTCTGCGAAGCCAAGTTTCGCGCGATGGTACGTTCACTTGTTGTGAACCTCTTTTGTTTCCCTATATACTACTCTCTATTCTGTCCTTCCGAATGAAACCATGTGTGTCTTACGGCCTGTGTAAAAATCCTTTTTAATCGAAGCGATCCACAACCCAAAAACATCACTTTCGCTGTCGACCATTCTGGCTATCGTCTGAAAATCCTTGCACCGTGTTGCAATTTGGCAGTGCTGGAAAAACTACGGCTCGAGCTCGGCGCTAGAATTAACCCTTCGCACTCGAGTGGTGACTCTGAGGCACCACTAAAATTGTTATGTAACGTTCCAAGATCATTTTTGTACCTAATCAACAATGTTTATATTTTAAAACTATGTTGAATAGTGAAACTATCATAAGCATAAATTTCGTATTCCTGAAAGTGCATTTCGGCGAAGGAAAAGGTTACTTGAAACGGCCTCGGGAACTCCCCATTTCCATCTCCCCAAACTCCCCGGTGTTTTTATAATTACGGATCACCCTGTATATCTTTCTCACTCTCACTATCTCTCTCTCTCTCTCTCTCTCTCTCTCTCTTTGGCTCTCTCTGTCGCTCTGCCATGCCCGTTTCTACGGGGGGCCTCGAAGCCGCAGACAATTTGGTAGTTAACGACTTTACAGAATACACGGGGATTATGTTAATGCGATGTTTCGGTGGATCGCTTTCGGGCTGATACCACCGCGAGGGGATGGTCCGCTGCCGGCGGCGACGCGGCCCGGTTTTGTGTACCGTCGCCGGATGGATTTTTCGCTCCGCGGATAAACGCCCGCGACCGAGGATTAACTTCCAGGCGGCGGTAATTGCGAACGAGGCTCGTTTCGCCGCGAGTCCCGAGCCAAGTGCCGCTGCGCAGCCTGCGCGCGAATCTCCCGAGGATCCCGTTGCTAATTTTTTCTTTCTGCTCTAAAAGCCGGGCTAGCGGCGGTCTCTGTTTATCGCGCGGCCCGCTTCCTTCCCCGTCTGCCAAGCAAAGGTGAAACGCGTGTCAAGGGAATGGACAAGGCGACGGGACGGTGGAAGGTTCGAGAGCTTTGAAACGAGCTGAAACGGGTCATCGTGCAATTTTTATTCGTCGAGTTGCGGCGGTTTGAATATCGGCCGACCTACCGTCGGGAACGTTCTTGCGATCTCGCGCGTTCGCGACGTCAAAAGGAGCCGGCGTATCGTTGCGAATTTCTTCGGATAATTTTCAGCGTCGTTGCTAGGGAAAGAGGGAAATCAAATATACAGTTCAGCGTGGATTTCGAAACGTGAAAATTCGTACGAAAAATCACGAGGGGTCACAGTTGTCTCGATTTCAAATCTCTAAGCGGGGATTAAAATCACGGAAAATTATAGCTTAAAAAAATCAACACTGTTTTTAAAAATTTTAATAGAATCTCTTCTTTATTACAAAACCAGACGAAGCTTGAATAATTTACGAAAAAAGACTGATAGCCTATAAATCGAATTTTTACACTTATCAGTATCTTATAAATCGCTTGAATTTTTCAAATTTTAATATAACCTTCTCTTTGTTACAAAACTAGATAACGTTAGAATTTAAAAGAAAAGAACTGGTAGCCTATAAATCGGCTTTTTAACCTTATCAGTATCCCCGAATCGCTCGGGAATGGCAACCAATAATTTACTATCTATTACTGAGGTATGTTTATATAATTATTTAAATATTAAATACCTTCCACTTTCAGAAATAAATATAGCTTGATGCCAGTTTTATGAAAATATAAAATTGTTCATGGTGCGGTCGATGAAGCGTCAAGGGTTGGCAAGTCAAGCCCGGATCGCACAATACCGGTCGAAACCCTTTTCGCCGCGAGACCGGCGGTTAGACGTCTCAATAATTCTGGAGAGCCTTGTAGGCGGGCACGGCCATGGGAATAGGAGCGATAGGCGGTCCGCGTATATGGCTGCGAAGCCTTAGACAGATCCCGAGGCGGCGTAGACCGTGGAAACGATTATTGCGTCGGGTATAAAACGTAACTACTTCCTTCCGCCGTCGGGCGGTTAAGTGCGACAGTTTTGTAGTCGCCCTTGGTCCGGGGGATAATGGTAAGTGAATGAAGTCCGCGGCCAAGTGTCGTGGCTGGCTTTAAATAAAGTGCCCGGCCACCGCCCGCCGCCATCCTCTAACGTGATTTTTCTTTACGTGATCTCTCCGCCGGGAGGGGTTTCTCCCCCATTCGACTCCCCCCACGGTCCTTCGGCCCTTCTCATAATTACAGAGTAATCCACGAGAAGGGTCACGGAACAATTATCGGGGCAACTCTGCGAAACCTTTACGAATTTACGCTCCCTGTTCTCGGTGAACGTGGACGGAAGTCCTAGAGAAATGGATTAAATTGACTTGGACAGTGACGCGGGTTATTTGCTATTTTTAAGAGAAGATATTTGGTTGGTGAGTTCTATACTTTATTTTTTTATTTGAAAAATTTGGTAAGAGGAAAGAGCATTCGCGGTTCCTTTCGATTTTCAGTAATAATTTAATTAGTTTAGGTCATTTGATAATTTAATTATTTTAAATTATTTAATAATTCAATATTTTAACCATTATTCAAATTCTAGTATAATAAGTACTGCATGTCTTGAAGGCGTCCATTTTACTGACTTTTTCTGTACTGGACGTCTTACGCTCTAAAATGTACGTTTCGAAGGCGTTAAAAGAACGTTCAATTTGGATTTTTTATGTATTCGATATTTTTCTACCGTTAATGTAGATAAAGGAACCTGAAGCTACAAATAACGATGTGAATTTTATTTCTACGCTCTAAAATGTCTCCTTGGATTTCGAGTTGAAACAGCTTCGATAGCAAAGGGTTTAAAAAAAGCATACTTATACTGTACTAGTGTTAATACGATAGGACGTCGTTCGTTCATTTGAAGGCGCTATTTGTCCAGAAAGTGACGGTCACCGGCGTAAATATCAAGTGCTAACAAACTAGGAGGAAAAGGAAGAGAGAGAGAGAGAGAGAGAGAGGGGCGGTTTCTCGAAGAAATTCCGGAAGGAAAACGACAGAGCCCCTCATTTTATCCGATACGTCGACGACGAGGCGATATCTGATCGACGTAAGTATCCAATAACGCGGCTGTGATTTACGCGGCCGGCAGACGCGCCGGCAGCCCCGGCTCGATCCCAGAATGCACTTTCCTCCACGGCGAGGTCGGCGGAGGTTATTGTGGAATGCGCCCGGGTTCTTGAGAAATGCGGGTCAATATTTGGAATGGTAAATTTGATGCGCTTCCTCGCCCGGCTCTCGGCTGCTTAGATTCCGATGGAATTTCTTGTATCGTCCTCGGCGCGCGATGCAAAACGCCGCCGCGATTCGCCGATTTGCCGCTTTCGGTTGTTTAGCATGATTCGCCCGTTCTCGGTCGATCGACGTCGATACGGCCGTGGCCGCGGTTCCGTTAACCCTTTTGCGATACGATTCCTTTCATTCTGCGTTGATCAACGCTTGTTTATGCTTAATATTTTTAATAAATGGACGAGACGATTTTTCTTCCTTTTATTATCTTTATGTACTTTTGTTTCTAAACTTTGATAACGGAAGAATTTATTCTTATTTCGATGTGAAAGAAATTGATAATTTATTGATTTAGCAGATCTTGCATGGATTCTGTATGACGAGTCTGACTTATAATAGTGCAGTTAAAGCTACGATTATTTTTGTCAAGGAGACTTTATCGTTTTGCAGACGATTTATGATGATAATTCTGCTTCGGGATCATTCATGTTTTGGTCTTAACCCTTTACTGTAATTAAACTAGTCAGAGTCGTGGTGGGAAATTCTAGTTATATCTTGTTAAGTATGAATGCTATTCTGTTCTTTTAACTAGAAATAAAATTCTGTCCTCTCGTTATTAATATTTAATCATTACAATAAATGGAGACATAGAGGAAATATAAATTTCCTTTTTCTAATAATATAATTATTAGAATCGAAAAGGTGCTTATTATCGTAACTATTAATCACTGAATTTTTGTTAAGATAAAAGGCTTAATTATAAAGTATTGCGAAATTTGTTAGTAAAAAGTTCAACGATTTATAATGAATAATATTAGCCAGATATTTTTGGTAAAGTACTTAATAAGGGTACAATATTCTCTCTTTTATACTGAATAATGAACAGTGATAAAAATGAGATCCATGCGCTCGAACTATAGTCATAAATGACACTGATAACCTGGCGCTTATATTTTCAACAATGCTATAATCAGGACTACACTACAGATAGGGTAGACATAATTCTTACATTAATATATAATTCTTACATTAATATATGCATTAATATGTAATATTATCATTTTTACTATTTTTTTTATTATTTTTTAATATTTATTATTCTTGCATTAAACAAAGAGCTCGAAGTACGCGACCACACGGCACACGTTAACGAAACAAATTCAGCGTAAACGCACATTCGTGGAGCAAAAATGGCAGGCACAAAGAAGAAATCCCGTGAACGCTGTTCCAGACTTGGACGAATTCGGTTCATTAATAAAGCACCGAAGCCGAGGGAAACGGGGCCGTAAAAAATTTTTCGTAGACTCGGCGCTCCGCGAACAATCGTTCAAAACCCGGTCGACGGCGAACGCCCGGGACACTTATGGTCGTTCTAGGGCAGCAGACCGGGAGCTATTTGCTCCGTGCCAGCGAAATATCGCATTAACATAATCCTCTCGCTTACCCGGGCGATGTCGTTAACTTCCAAATTGGCGATCCGTTGCGATCCGCGGGGACCGGGCAAACGGCTCGAACTTTCGTCGTTACCCAGCCCGAGGAGAAAAAAAAAGAAGACGGTAACAGACGAATCTAGGGGGAGGGGGGAGTTGCGCGCGGAGGGTTCGGTTCCCCGTCGTTATGATCCCTCGTCGACGTCGCGGATCGCCTCCGTTGTCGTATGTCTTAGCGATGATTTGCGACGTTGTTGCGCCGTCTCCTTGTTACCGTCGGTCCGTGGACCCATTGGCGGAGGAGGGGTTTAGGCCGGGCGGCCGGAGCAGCTCCCGGCAGCGATTCGATGGAACTCGAGCGTTGCGTTTGATGGACAGGAATAGGTTCCCCGATGTCTAAAAGTGGCTATGATACTCGCTACGTTCTACCGGGAAGCCCGTAACACGACGGCGAGATCGTTTCTTTCCGGCGACGTCCGGGGCTTTCCGGTTCGACTCGCGACGGCTAAATTTTTATTTCGATCACGATGCCGTAAAAATTCGCGAGAAGTTAACTTATATACGGACATCGATGTGTCGTAGCCTGTTCCCGATCATGTCGCTGGTGGGAACGCGGTATTGATCCCCAGTCCTTCGTTTCTTATTCAATGATTATTTTTCTGCTCCAAATAAATTGCCACCTTTCTTATCTTTCAAGAAAAAACTCCCACGTCTTCGCTTATTATTCTTGTTCATAATGTACTATTTATTGTGTATTTATTTGCAAGCTTCAAATCAATTTTTGACGTCGCTCCAGGCATTCGATGTAAGCACGGAGAAACATTTTCTGATAAATAAAGCTGATACTATTGTATTTCTTTTGCATAATTATTTTCAAGCTTCAAATCAATTTTTGCAACAAATAAAAAAGACTTACTGCTTATATTAATACGGAAATGTTGCTTTGCTAGAACGCGACATAATGGGAAAATTGCTGTGCGGAAGGTTCGCATGAAAGGGTAGCGTGTACGGTAATTGACCCACATACAGTGATTGAGCATTTTCCTAAAAAATTGGCCAGTGTAGGATAATGCCTGTTTTACTTAATAACATATCAATATATATATTACATTATTCGAGTAAAAATGCTAAACATAAATGTAGAAAAGAAAAAGGATAAATAAGAATAAATAATTGACTAGAGTAGCGTATACAAGGATTGCATTTTTAATATATTTATCGTCTTCCTTTCTTACTCTTGACATTTTTAACCTATATAGGAATTTTTGAAATATTATATAATAAAATATATATTTTCAGACAGAAATGTTTTTACCTTAATATAGGATGTTCTATCGCGCCAACGTCGAAAATAAGACTGAAAAATATTTAAAAAAGACTGAATATCGTTTTAATAAAAATAGAAGAAAAATTGAGGTGTCGCAGAAGGGTATTGTCATAATTGGGACTTGGAATAGCGTCGCAGCGACGTTTCTCGAGTAATGGAGAGAGAGAGGAAAAACGGAAGCGAAATAGAGAGACAGAAAGAGAGAGAGAGAGAGAGACTCGGAGAGGAACTCAAAGAGAGTGACAGAGACGGTGTAATTTCAAATGCAGCGAAACTTCGTCGAGAACGCGTCCGAGAAGGATAATGAAAGTTCGTAGAGAAGACATTAGAACATTACTCGGGCGGACCGCAAGAAAACGGTAGCGCGCCACAGGTATATAACCGGCGCGAGGACAAGCACGGGAGTAGAGTCCCGTGTTTTTCGCGGCGAGAGCGTTTCGCCCGGTTTTTGCCGCGAACTGTTCGCCTTTTTCTGATCCGGGCAACTTAGGAAATCTGTTTCTCGTCGAAGTGGGGCGCCCAGGCGCCCGGGCCAGATGCCGCGTTTTAAAGGAGGCCACGGAACAAGGCAACTGTTTTTTCGGCTCGTGCACTCTCGAACGCTGCATAATTTAAGGATTGCTCCGCGGGTTTGCACAATTTCTCTGGTACTCGCTTCGAGCACGAATCGATACGGGCTTTCGCGTCTTCGTCTTCGTTTCGCACGAAAATCGGATGTTTCTCCAACTGTCTATATATTGTTCAATATTCATTTTACAAGACCAGTTTGCTGTGCTCGGTGAGTATAGTCAAGAAGAAATGGCAACGTTCTAAGTTGTCTTTAGTCAAGTAGAGAAATAAATGTTAATAAAATCTAGAAAATAGCACGGTGGTTTTATTACAATTTACTCGTATATTATAACCAAGCATAAACTTTCCAGAGATTACAACAGCTAACTGGATAATACCCCACATCGGAGAGAACGAATAAAGTTTCCGCTCGTTAATGTTTCCACGGAAATAAGAATAAAAAGGAGCTTGTACGAAATTACAATAAAGCTTTATTAAATTTTGCACAGCGGAGAGTAAAATAGCAATTTTATTCTCAAAAAGAAAACAAAGAAACGTGAATGCGGTAAAATTCTATAACGATCTCGTCGTCTGAAAATTTAGAAACCATTGCGCTATAATAAATTCGTTTGGTCAAGGAAGAAGTCGCACTCCGCGGCGATTTGATCGCGATCCATACGCGACGGTTGCAATCGGCGTGAAAATCGACTTCGTTCCCCGGGCCCGGTTTTTCGCGAAATAATCTGCCGGAAGTATTTGCATAAAGGCGCGCCGCGGGAGTGGGGGGCAGCGATCGGGTCATGAATGTCCTTACTTGTAAAGCAACTCCGAAGGTAATATAAATTAGCGAACGAGCGAGCGAGCGGATACAAAATAAAAACATCGCCGGGCCACCGGCCCGAGTTACGAAGCATTAAGCTCTCGGAAGCGGCCAACGAGGAGACGTCACGCATTTAATAATGGCGGGCTTAATGGAGCAGAAGGAACAATGAGCGGCCGCGGCGTTACTGAATCGCCCTGGACCTTCGCCCTTGTAAAAGAGGATCGAGCGTAACACAAATAATTTAAAGTCCATTGAGCACCTTTTGTTGGAAACTTCTGCCACATAAATTATAATGGAACCGGTACACGGGTCACGCTTAAATTGCGAGTGGAAAAAAGTAAATAACCGTGAGGTCTGTAAAGAGAGAGAGAGAAAGAGAGAGAGAGAGAGAGAGGGAGAGAGGACCGAGTGGACGAGAGGAGAAGAAAGGCATGTTTAAAGCATTGTTTCGAAGTTTCATTAAAGCTTTCCCGGGGAACAGTTTAGAAAATTATAGCGGATAGGTGGCCACGGTTATGAACTCCTCTTATTTCGTGAAGAAAGTTTCGGTGAACTTTGTTTGCCGTTGATCTCCGCTGGCTGATACCTTTGGAGCACGCCGCGTTTAGGCGGCGCGCCGCTCGGTTTCCGCGATATTTTCGATGGAAGATTTTTGGCCCGGGGGCCCGAGGAAAGTTCGTCGCGCGGAACTCGGCCACAGCGAAATTTCCTGTCCGCGGGAATATTTTGTTCATCGGTCGGAATTTTTCGTCAAAAGAATGATCTTGAAATGGAAGGGAGATAGAGGACTTTGGGGATGATCTTCGTCGAGGCCCTTCTCCCAGGACCTCTCGGCTAGGATCCTCTCCGGGGCCCTTGACAGAGCTTATTCTCAGAGAGGATCCTCGCCCGAAGATTCTTAAAGGATTTTATAGTAGATCTTTCTCGAGGATCTTGAAAAGCTCCGTACCGGATTCTTTTTAGATTTCTTGATAAACACCGTGGCCGGCACCCCCCGAAACTCGATTACAAGATTCTCGAGGATATTGCAAAAGATTTTTCGAATTCCCCGGGATCCTCTCTCGAGGATCCCCGTGAAAATTCCATCGAAGGCCTTTCGAAGACCTCTCCCCCTCCCCCGTCGATCGAGGCCAACAATTTCCAGCACACGGAATTCACTTTTTTTCCACCCCCGTATCGAACTGCCGAACCGATTTAACAGCGAATCGCTGCGCGTTGACGCGTCGCAATTCGTTCGTTAAAACAAAAAACTATCTCCGACAACGCTTTCTCCTTCCGAAATTTGTCGGAGCGTATCCGGTCGATCGGTGCATTCGTTTCGTTGCAATTAACATTTAAAAAAAAAACCGAGTCCAAATATAAAATAATCGACGCGCCGCGGCACGCTGTGTCGATCGATTAACATAGAGCGACGTTTGTTGATGCTTAAATAATTTTGCCGGACACCTCGTATTTATACGCGTCGCTGTTGGGTATCGCGCGACCGGATACGAATGGTTATCGCGACAATTTTTTTTCGTTCCGTACCGGAGGTGGAGAGGGGGCTATCAAAAATACCGCCCTTTAATTTCTAAAAAGTAAATCCATTTTAAATGGCGCACAGTTGCCACGGGTCAACCGAAAGTTTAATTTTTCGTGGCACACGATTCCCGTCGTTTTTTTCCCGAGCGAAAAAACTCGCCGGTAACGTGTACGGTAATTCGCATGGTGGAATACGGCGCTCCTCGCGTTTCAGTTCTGAAATATTATCGAAATTAATTAGGAAAAACATGGAGCGATCGACGAGCTGGTTGCGCGTGGAACGCTGATTCGTCGCAGCATGCCAGCACCCGCAGGAAATTTGGGTTAAACGTCGGGGCTCGTCCGACACGATGCTTGCCGCCGCCTGTTCGCAGGCCGGCAATCGGCGAAACGACACAAGCCGCCCGTGTCCGACTAATTAGGGCCGCCTAACCGCGCGGCCACGATCGGAAGGAGCGAACCGGAAGCGCGTCGATACCGGGCCGCGCCGAGCCTTTTATCGCTGCCAATTTTCCTGCCGCGCTTTTTTCCGATTTCACGGTGAAACACCGCCGCCGCCGCCGCCGCTCGACAATTTACCATCCGAATAAATGTCCGCGCCTGCCGCGTAACAAGTGTATTACCGATACGCTCGCGAAGCTTTTTTTCCCCGGGCCGTGTTTTGTCTCGCTTCGCCGCGAAACGCGACGCTGCCGCGCGCCGAAATTCCACGCCACCAGCGACCCGGTCGATGCAATTCCGAGCCAAATTAGCGCTCGATTTTATGGTGAAGTGGCTCTAATTTAAAGGAGCACCGAAATGCGGATTCTAATAGATCCGTTCTATCCGTCGGAATTTGCAATTTGTTTTTTAGTTTATGGTTGATTATTATAACGAGCGTAGGTTCACTTGTATAGTGGCATTTTTATGATACTGTTTTAGGTTATGTCAGGTTATTGATATAAAAGTTGTCGCGATTGATAGAAAAGTTATCGCCGTAAGAAGGCTTTAGGATTAGTGCAAAAATCTAAAATTTGTATAAAACGTGCAAACAAATACAATAATTATATAAATTATTCAGGTAATGTATGCAGAAAATATCGGCTAATTTTCAAGTTATTTACGTATACGCTAAATATAAATTAAAATAAGATATGATCTATTATTCTGGAGAAAAATATCTGAGCTATCGAAGCATATATTTTATTAACTAAAAAGAACATTACCTTGTAATTGCTAAGTTTTTAAGGAAATTATTAACAATTTTATTCACTGCTTTACTAATAGTACAGCTGCTTACACTGTCTTTCTGAAATCTTGCAAAGAACAGCGCTTAAAAATTGCACAATTTTACAGAAAAATCGAACAATTTATCAATGGTACAGTTCCATCGAAAAAGTTCGTTCCAATAAAAAGGCAATTAGCTTCGGTAAAAACAGTAACGTAGTCGAAATGACACGCGTAAAATTGATGCCAAGGAACAGAAGGGAGTAAAGCAGTCGCCGTAAGATAGAATTCCTGGCAGCGAAGATTTCAACCCTTTGCACTCGAGGCCATTTTAGCTCTAAATCTATAATAATTTTTCTGTCTCATAGTATATTTTCATAGTATTTTATATACACCAAATTAATTCTCGTGATTCATACCAACAGTGCCATATTTAACAATTTTTCTAAAACATTGTTGCTATAGAAATTATTTTAAAGGATGAAAGAACAATATTGGCGGTGCCTGAGAGTCACCATTCGTGTGCAAAGGGTTAACGGTGCCTCACCGTGATTATGATATCTCGAAGAAGGGGGGAACAGAGAAGCAGAGTGTGTACAGTCGGACGACTGAAATTCTGCCGCGCTCCATCGGTTTTTGTCCGATCGCGGAAGAGAGAGGGAACGCGGGGCAAACTGCTCCCGGAATCTATTTCCAATTACTTTGCGCCGAGAGTGCTCTGATGGACTTACGGGGGCCATTTGTTTTATCACCCTTGAAAAGACTGGCTGCGGAGAATGCCAGCAAAGGTACAATGGACGCGGGAGTATACGACGTTTCGCCGTCGCAACCGCGATGGAATAATAAGGAGTTGCCGCGCATATTTCGAAGTTCCGCTTATGCTACCCGCTCGCCTATTCTCTGGCAGAGGGCAGAAAGAGGGAATTGTTGGAAGAGTTAACGAGCGGTGTGTCTACGTCTATCGAAGACGCTGTACCGCGTGGTCTACCGAGAACGTTGTTGGCCATCTTCTTAGAATATCGACCAAACTTCTCGTGTCTCTGTGGCTCTCGTTTTCGAAGACTTGATCGCAAAATTGGTATTAACCCGTTGCACTCGAAGGGCGACTCTGAGGCACCACTAAAATTATTCTATTACGTTCCAAAATATTTTTTATAATAAGGTTTAGATTTGAAAAATTGTTAAGTAGCGAAACTATTGCTACGAGTCGCAAAAATCAATTTCATACCCATAAAAGTGCACGTTATTTCATCGAATAGAAATACTATGAGTCGGGAATATTATCTCACATTTACAGTTAAAATGGCTTCGAGTGCAAAGGGTTAAAATGTCCACCTTCTAAACGAACTGTTATTTAAAGAAAAAATATGTAATGGCAGTTCTTTATAATGAGAAGTTTTGTTTCCCTGTTTTGTTTCTTTCAGACATCTTTTATAGGACGTCTTTAGGATGTTTTATAAACGTCTTTATAATGTTTTATAGACATCTTGAAACAACGTGTATCGCTTCGATTACACGAGGATTTTCCACTGCGAATACAGAGTATATTTACCACGTCAAAAAGCGCGTATAATTTCGAATCAACGACTTTTTATTGGTGACAACGGAGTCGTCAATTCATGCAGGAAATATCGCTCGAGTCCGTTCCGCGAGTAAACCAGGCACCGTGAACGTAATAGGGAGGCCAGGTGTAAATTTCATTGTAACGCAACGCGGCCGCGGAGCACCGACGTTATAATTCGTGTAAATTCGTTGGAGGTGCGGCGCGATAAGAATGCAAATTGCGTCGGCTTCGCAGCGGAGCCGACCGAGTTGCCTCCAAACGGAAAAATTGCGAACGTAACCGCGACCTTGTACAGTCTGCGGAACGGAGAGGCGTTCTGCGCGGGGATGCGAATCCGTGGAAACGCGACTATTTCGGGGAGGTAGTCTTCTGTGTCAATGGTCCAAGCTCTTTCGCGCGCAGAGTGTTGGATAATCTGCGGTGACAGAGTAGCAGAACGGAATACCACTCTTTGAAATATTTTATAGTTTATTATTTTTTAATATTATTTAATTAACCCCTTGACGTACCATTTTCTTCAAAATTACTGCGATTTCAGTTGCGATAATTTCTTTTAAAAGCGATAGAAAATTTATGTACATTCCATGCCTTTATATTAATGACAAGGGATTAGAATTTTATCCCAATTTTCAATTCGTCAAAGTACAATAAGGGGTTGAAATCGATTCAACCTGATTGAATATTACATAGCATAGTAAATTTAAAAACAAAATTGAGTGTTTCTAGGTTCTAACATTTTTAAACAAATTAAACAGTATTTTTCGAAGACATGAAATTTCCTTCGATACGTGTGTCAAGGGGTTGACACTATTTTCTAGGTAATTAATTTCTTACTTACAGCGCCCCGTCTCTAAAACCGACAGCACCAGGTGAAAGAACGTCGCTTACCTGAAAGAGAAAACGCTGCTTTGAAATATCTGAACCAATCATATGATTAAAACATCGCGAGGCACACGGCGGTGGCCTTTCTACGCGGAACGTTTGATTTTAAGTGGATCAAGGTTTTCAAGAGTTCGGCCGGGTTCTCTTGAAATGGTTCCAAGATCCCTCAAGAATTCGCGAAAAAACTTTCAAATGCTTCCACGGTTTCGAAGACTTCTTCGATGTTAAATCAGGAGAAATCGAATTTCCAGTCGCAGTTCGATATATCGAACACTCGAAAAATTCCAGCCCTTTGAACCGGAAACGCACAATTTCCTTCGAACATCGTCCGATCTTTATTTACAGAAAAGTATACTATGACCACCTAAATTCTCTAATTGACACGTTGGAGGGGGGAGTGGGGAGGGGGAATATTCGCCAGGTTTTTCGAGAACGCGTTTCCGAGAAAAAAAAATAGGGACGGGCATGAAATTTTCAACGGCGTTGCCAGGCCGCCGTTAGAATGCGTGCACCACAGTTCCATCAATTTATGAATTTTTTTGAAACGTATTTCACAGCGAGGAATATCTTCAATTAAAATTTTGTTCCCGGCAGAATTGATTTTTTCCAGCCAGGAACTGGCCGCGCGCGAATTCGAGACTTCTCACAATGAATGCTTCAATTATTATTTTTTATTTTAAATTCATGCGCGAGTCCGCCCCGGCGCCCGCTAATTGCTATTTTGGAACCGGCCAGGGGAGTCGTGTAAAAGCGCCCGCCGCTTTTTAATTAATACACTCGCCATTAACGAGCACCTAAACATTGGCCAAACTATTTCGTAATAAAGCGGCGACGTTTACACGGGAAGAAACATCGACCAACGAGAAAGTTGAACAACTCGCCCACCGAAAATAGAACTTGAAATAATAATATCCCAGGCTCCTAGTATTTCTATTTTATTTAACAATTGTGCGTACGAAATTGATTCTTGTGACTCGTGATGACGATATTTAAGCGCTGAACGTTAATATAGGCGCTCGAGAAACATATCTCAATATATATTAACCCTTTTGCACTGGCAGCCATTTTAAGTGTTAACCTAAAATAATTTTCAATAATAATGTAACACAATGCACTTTTATGCACACAAAATCGACTCTTGCGTTTCCAACAGTTCCACCATTTAACAATTTCTTAAATCTAAATTTTTGTCGGTATAAAACTTATCACGGAACGTATAGAACAATGTTAGCGGTGCCCCATAGTGACCGCTCGAGTGCTCAAAGAGTTAAATCCCCGGCGACGCGGAGAGCGTTCGACGCGTTCGCCTTTCAGCTTTCGTTAAATCTGCTCGTCGCTCGGAACGCTAATCAGTCGTGTTCGAACGAATGGAACTCCGACGGAGGACGAGAACGTTGGCCGGTATTTAACCCCTTGATACTGCTGGCGCCCCGCACGGGGCTTTCAACGTTGCGAACTTTTTTTTTTCCAACTCGAAAGTTCCTTTTGTTTAGAATGCACGCGCGCGAGAGTTGGCCGCGAGGGATCGAATCGTGTCAATTTTTTTCCCTCGACAATCTGCCGGCTGGACGCCGGTTTAAAAATTAATGTAAAACTAATGGAGCGTTAAAAATCCAGTTTACCCAACAAAGTCGTACGCGAACTAATGCGATCGCGTTATTCTAACTTGTTTTTCCCTCGGCGAGGAAAATTCTACCGTGCGCGGTGAATCGCGGCTCGTGCGGGGCGATTATCAAGATGCGATCATTTCACTGGAATCATTTTACTGTATTATCGTTTCCTGTGCACGTATTTGACGCCTCAACGTCCCTTCATGTTTTAAAAAAATAATTTAAACTTCAATAGAATTATAATTTATGCAATGTATTTTTCCTTTACCTAGTACTACCTATGCATCAACTATGCCACGCTTTTCCGTAACATATCCTCCGTCCTCATCGACGCACCCTTTATTTGTTGCAGTCCGAATGTCGACAATTTAATTGGAAACCCATCGTAGACTCACCGGACGTACCGCACCTGCGCGAACGTCGCTTAGGATGTTATAAAAAGACCGATCCTGCGAGCGCGTTTGCGTAGTGGCAATTTCCACTCGGCTTCGCTCCGTCCCTCGGCGTCACCCTGTTAACCCAAGGGTGTTCCCTTCGATAGTTGCCGCGTGTGCTGACCGACTCGTGTTTTTTCCCCACCCTTAACCTGAACCGGCCGTCTGAGGTTAACCGTAAGGGTATGGACGGCCGAGCGACGAAGAAAACGGCGATCGTCCGAGGTGTAAATTCGGGGAGGAATCGAACGGGAATCGCCTCTATTATGATCGGAGAAAGGGCTCGATAGGGCTGGATAGGGAACGATTGATTCCGCAGGGCCACCGTAATGATCCGAGAATGGCACACGATACGGAGGGGTGCGGAAAATATATTGACAGAAATTTCGTCGTCGTTGCTTTCTCGTTTCATTCATGACACTATTGGGTGTTCGATTTTAGCGAAACTTTATTTAGCCGAGTCTACGTCTGACTGTCGAGTTTAATAAGTAATCGAGTTTAATTAATAATAGAGAAATAGAAATGAATTTGTAAATTGAATCTACAATATTTACTTCATACTCAATTTTCATTTAAAGTATTAATATTGTAGTAATTGAGAGAAGATCTTGTTATTTATAATTGATTGTTTAAATATCAGGAGTGTCTTTCTAAAGTATTTTATTAGGCGTAGATATTGTCTTAGGTTAGACTAAAATCCTAAGAGCACAAGGACGTCTTTAACACGTCATATAGTATATAATAAATAGCATATAGTATATAAAATATAACATATTATACATAAAATATAGCATCTAATACATAAAATATAGCATATAGAAGGTATAGAATATATATGAGATATAGAATACAACATATAGCACATGTCATGTAAAATATAGGATACGGCCTATGGTATACTTAATAATTTCCGACTATTAAACTCGAAACGAGAGCGATTGCCACAATAAATTCGATACCGTCCATTTAACTTCTGTGGTCGTTCTATTTCTGTCTGACCTACCGACAATCCTTTCTCCTTTTCGCAAGATTCTCTCGGCGAATTTCTATACACCGGGTTCCTCCCCCCGCCGGTGCATCGATTAAGGAAACGTTGCCTGATAAACGTTCAAAGGGCAACAAAAAAAAAATAATGCAAAAGTAGAAGAGACGAAACGGTTTAGGGTAGACATTTTTCTTGATTCTACGTGCCCGCGTGCCCCGAGCTTACGAGATGATTTATCGCCGGTCGTAATTTCGTCAACTTCTTTTCCCTCTGTTTCTCGGGGAGAGACCGTAGCATAATGTATCGTTCGCCTTACGTTATAGTGTCTACTATATTACCGTTGGCTTCGTACCGGCAGAAAACGTAAACCGAGCACGCAACGCATTTGCCTTCGACGGTGGTAAGCCGCCATCGTCATCCTCCCTCTTCGCCTCTCTCTCTCTCTCTCTCTCTCTCTCGCTCTGCTCTCTTCTTTTTCGCGTTCAATTTAATGTCAACGTACCTCGCCTTCATTATCGTTCATTTCCGCTGGGTTTCCGTTTAAGAACACACACGCACACACATACAGAGCTGGAAGCAGCGGCAAAATGTCGCGTGACGTAGGAACCGAACATTTGTTCCACCGCGAATTAACCAAACGCACCCTCGGGGAATAAATTCTCCCTGAAATCTCTGACGAGGAATACGGCAAAGTTTCGGAACAATGAAACGTCGCGAAGAACATCGCTACGGCAGTTTCTACCGGGGAAATTGTCTTTGTTGCTTCTACCGAACATTTTTGAGTTTGACTCGAGACACCGATTACTGGCAACCGGATCCGCCATTTTGTTTCTGGAATTTTGAAATTTAGACTCGCAACCAGAACTCCTGAAAATATACATACACCAATTTTTGCGAACATCATTTTTTCAACGACCCATCCGCCATATTGGATCCGCCATTTTTTGAATTTTCAGTTTCAGATTTGTATTCAATGTCCTTACGTACAAATTTTCGATTAAATCCGTCACAGTTTTATATTTTGACCATGATTTCGGGCTTCTCTACCGCATTGAGTCGCCCACGCGCAGCTATTTCAGGAAATACGAGCGGCGCGGAAGCGTGTCCGCGACGGAATAACGGCGGCGAATAAATTATTGGCTCCATTGGTCCAACGGGTAGACGCTCTTTAAACGTATTTGTCAATGGGTATCAATTCAATCGGAGGAGCTCGGAGGGAAGGGAGCTTGTGCTCCGTCGTCTCGGATCGACGCAGTCTGGAGGGCCCCCTAAAACTGATTACTGCCGTTCGCGGCCGCATTACTGTAATACCTAATCAGTCTTGGCAAGCGAGAGAGAAAGAGAGAGAGAACGCTCCCCCGTAGCTTGCGCCCTTAAGTGGCTGTCAAAACCAAACGCCTCGATACCGGTGAATAACACTCTCCGCGGATTCACTCTTTGCTCCAAGCCCCAGAGTTCCCGCGGAGTTTGTCGGCAAATTCACTGTGTTGCGGACTGGTCTATCCAGCGGCGGCGTGGTCCACCCGGTGGCTCCAACCATAAACGATTGGGTGCGATAAGGTCCTAGACAAGCGAAGGAAATTTCTCGGACGGTGTATTGTTTTGTCGAATTATGAATCGCTGGGTCAAAGTCTTTCAAAGATGTCGAGGCGTTTGATGATTAATTCAACGGTGGTAAATGATCGAGCATGCTCTTTTGCAGACGAATAGAATTGTTATTATTACACATTATTTTACATTAATTTTATATATGTGCACTTTATTGTACAGAATAGAAATACTACGAGCCAGGAGAATTATTTCATATTTTTAGATAAAATGGCGTCGAGTGCAAAGAGTTAAATATTGGTGACGAGAGAATAAAGTTTCATTTTTACTTAAAGGAACGGATGAACATTCGTATATAACTGCTCATTATTATAAATCTCCATCGCGAGTCTGACTCGTTAAAGTACGGCAAGAGGTTAACGAAAAATATCCACTATTTAATGTCCGATACGATATAAAACGACGAAATAAAAAAGATATAAATAACAATCACGTAAAAACTATATATACATAGTATAAACTATATATATACCGCGAACAAAGCGCTATTATGCCGTGCACGGTCTTTTCGCAGAGACGGCAACAGCTGGCCGGTTAAATCAGCCGATCCGCGTATTCCCGGGCTTATGAAATTCTAAGAATACATTGAAAGGATTAAAAGAAAGCCGGTTAACACTCGAAGAATGTTTAAAGCCTCGTCGGACAGGCAAGCACTTGGAACGCCCGTAGTCGTCGGAGAGAGAGAACCCCTTCAAGACCGCGGCTGTACGCGGGCGGGTAGGGGCGGCGGAATATTTCGCCGGGTGCAAGGCCACTCGTCCCCCCACCACCCCTCCATCCCTCCTTCAGCCGCCGCGTCAGTCCTAATTTCTTTGTTGCTTCATAGTTTCATATCGCATCTACCTGTATTCATCACTCCGCCATTATTATCATCATCGTGTTTGCCGGAAACAGGGCGAATAAGGAGAGACGAGGGTGGTGGCGGCGGTGGGGTGGGGGTGGGTTGAGAGTGGCGCAACCGAAAACACAGAAGAAAACTCGTTTCTCCGTGGGTCGGAAGAAAATGCGACCGATAAATCTCGCGGCCGGGTTGCGCGCCGCCTCGCGAGAAAGTATTGCGCGCGCCCGGCGGAAGCGGCGGCGGGTTGTGAGCTACGAGCGGTGATTTCCGTTCTACGGATAACTGGTAATTATATAGAGCAGGGCGGTCCGGGGCCCTCATCGATTTTAATCGCCGCGAAATATGTTACGGCCGCCGACACGTCCTGGGAAAAGTTTCCCTTGTTCCCGCAGTCGCGCGGAAACACGCTCCGGCGTCACCTAGCTGCTTATCTCGCGCGTGAAAAATACGTCTGTTGGACGGAAGCGTTTGGAAGAGCGTTGCATTTCGTATTGTTGCGAACTACGTTCGCTTCGAGCGTTGTGTGTCGCGGCTAATCAGAGGGAACAGAGATGGATAGATGGATAGATGGATAGATGGATAGATGGATAGATGGATAGATGGATAGATAGATAGATAGATGGATACGCTCCAAAAAAAAAAAAGATAGCACATTCGTGCTATCTTTAATTTCTCGTGTTATAATTATGGCACCGAAAATCTGCGGCATAGGTTGCAAAGAAAAAGGGAGAGAAAAGGGTTCTGTATAATCACCAGATAACAGCCATATAATTAGATAATTAGATAACGAATAGTCGCGAAGATTTTCACCCATCCCAGGAGAGGCTCGCCAGGAATTTAGGGTGACGAGAGGGCACGCGACAAGTTTAGTTTATTCCTCGGTGGAGGGGGTGGCAGGAAGAAGCGCGCCTAAGGCCGTGGCCCCGTGGAGAAATTGATGGCGCAGCCAGTCATGTGGTTCTAATTTGCCCTCTATTACCTCGCTATAAATTTCCCCCGGCAAAAACGAGCCGCGAGATATCATTATGCCGCGTGCGCCGTGATCTTACGGTCTACGTGAACGATGCTGCCGAGAGATTATGGCCGAGAGGATGAGCACGTCACGTCGGCTAAGAAAGGGTGCCGTGCCGGGGAAACTGTTGTTCGGGAAGGACGATAATACTGTCTCCGGCCGAAATCGTAAGTAAGGGGACCGGAGCTACCGCTGAAATAATATCCGAGCCACGAAAATGGAACCGTGATATTCGCAAAGCTATTCTGTAATTTATTTACTTATTTATTTATCTGGTGATTTCAACGGGAGATATTTTGTTACGCAAGACGAAGAAGTGGAGTTCTTAAAAGAATTATAAAATTTTACGATTAGACTAGGAATTGGTATAGTAAATTGCAAAGCTATTCTATAATTTATTTACTTATTTATTTATTTGGTGATTTCAATGAGAGACCTTCTATTCCATAAGCCAAAGACGTGGTTTTTTTTTTAATTTTACAATTTATCCTAGAAATTGGTACAGTAAAAAACTATTGTATAAATATATATAACATAATAAATATAACAGTATTATACACAATATCCTAATAATAAATAAAAACCTTATTCAAATTATTCCAACAAACGAGCCCGATAAAATAGAAGCGAGCCAACCGCAGTGTTTCCTTTGTCGCAAATCGCAGCCGGAATAAATTTGATCGAGCACTCTTTCATCGCCGGCCTCTTCCCACTAATTCCGAGACTATCCATTAGCCGAGCCGATCAATGAAAATTCCTGCATCGGGGTTCGATTCGGGTGCAGCAGCAGCAACCAGTGCGTCGGGCCGCGCGTGGATCGCGCGAGGGTGCCGTTTTAAGCGGTTCGCGCAACGTTGTTACTTTGGAGGACCGGCAGATCGGATTACGAGTCAGCTTACCCGTCGGCTTACGCGTGGAAAAACTAATTTCACGGTTCGTTACGTATGCGCAAAAATTGCGCTGCTGCTGCGCGGCGGCGCCCTCCAGCCGGCGCGAGGTACGGAGAGGGACGACGGTAAGTAATAATTCATTCCTTACGGTGCGCCGTGACGGTCCGCGGGCAAAGCCAAAAGAACAAACAGGAAACGCAGAGCGAGCGAGCGAGAGACAGAGACAGAGACAGAAAGAGAGAGAGAGAGAGCGAGGAAGAAAATGCGGGGAAAGAGAGAGCGGGGGAAAGAAAAATTGAGGAAAGAGAGGAAAAGGGAACCGCAGCCGAAGAGGCCGCGTGCGTAAGGTTCCAGGTGAACAGAGTCCGCCTCTCGGCCGCCGGCATTCTGCAGCGAGGCTCTCTCGGCCGAAAGCGCCGCGCGGCCCAAAGAAATTAGCGAGACGAGAGCGTAAGGAAATATTTAAGGCCGGCGTGGTCCGCGGCATCCTTCAACGGGCTTCGTTTGCCCCCCGGCCGGCGACGCGGCCGCGAAACTGTTTGAAGCTTGACGAATTCAAAGCTCCGCGAATAAAACGCGCCGGGGCCCGGGAGGAAAGAAACAACGCGACGAACGAAACCGCCTACAAAGACCATCGCTGCTAATTAGGAAGATTATAGAGGCGCCGTGCTCGTTGCGGTATTACCGAGTTTTTTAAACGCCGGATGCACCGAGGGATGCTGGAACGTCTGCAGCAAGACTTGGGCGGCGCTAATCCGCGATACTAAGGAAATGCTTCTGGATGACAGGCCGCGTCGTCACGTAATTGTTCGCTGGTTTTTCGGGCTCGCGAAAAACCGAGCTCCGTTACTCGTGTCACAATTTCTTCGCTGTGAGATCAGATTTTTAACTGCGAAAGCACGCTCGAAATAATCGTTTTCTTGTTTTAAAATTTTAGAAATATTTTTAAGAAATTTTGTGCATATTTTAATTGTAAACTTAAAGATCACTGCAAAAGCACGCTCGAAATAATCGATTCCTTATTTAAAAATTGTAGAAATATTTTTACGAAATTTTGTGGATATTTTAATTGTAGACTTAAAGATAAAGAAGTGAGAAGATGAGAATTTTTTTTATATATTTGTTATCTTAAATAATAGTAAAATTGTCCAGTGACCTAGTCGGTCTAGCATTTATAGAAAAATTCAAGCCATTAAAGCTAGTTTCAACCCTTTATCCAGAAACGGTGACTCTGAGCTACAACTAAAATTTTGCCACCACGTTCCAAAATAACGTTTACACTAACAAAGTTTAAATTTATAAAACTATTAAAACTAAAGCCACTTGTATGATTTACAGAAATCAAAATGCACTTTGTCGCGTAAAATAGAAATACTACAAGCCAGAAAAAATTGTCTTAAATTTACAATTAAATAGCTTCGATTGCAGAGGGTTAAAAAAAAAAGAATTATTCCATTAAAAAAGCGTCGACTCGGTTTTATTCTCCCCTTGTAAATCGGACCGCTGACAACGAGGCTGCTTCCTGGAAATCGGCTATCACGTATCCATAAAGAATTCACGACTGCGCTCGACTTTCTAATAAACATTTACTCACGTCGTTCGCTGCCTGGATAATCGAGGGTGGGGGCGAGGCGAGGCGAGGCGAGAGGGGAGAAACCGGGAAGATTGAAACACACGAAGCGGCGAAACGGCGTCCCGGTGTATTTTCAGAGCCGGGGCTTCGATGGAAATCTCAGAGCGAACCAGATGATCTTCGAAAGTTTCGCCGTTGGTTCCCGGGAGAGATGAGCTTTATCGATGCGGCCAATCTGAACGACGGCATCGGGCAAGGACAAATTTTAAGTTTCGCTACGGCGGAAGAAACGAACGGGTAATTTTATGCAAATCACGCGGCCCGATAAGCCTGCCCGAACACTTCGAAGCTTTAAATTGCCGTGAAACAATCTGCGATTTGTTTTTGCTGCTATTTTAACCCCCTAAATGATCATAGTGATCGAGGGGAGGATTTTTGTGGTGTACGCGACGTTATGGGGTGTGTTTTACTGTATCTGCTATGTTAATGGCTTCTATATTATATTAAATACATATATTAATATTTTCTATATTATTGATGTTATATGTTAATATCGCTTATATTATCAATATTTTATATTAATATTTCTTATGCTATATTAATAATATATATTAATATCTCCTATAATATATTATCAATATTGTATATTAATATTTCCTATGCTATATTAATAAAATATATTAATATCTCCTATAATATATTATTAATATTACGTATTTATTGTCTCCTATATTATCAATATTACCTTTCAATACCTCCTATATGATCAATATTACATTTTAATATCTCCTGTGTTATTAATATCGTATATTAATATTTCTTATACTATATTATTAATATTACGTATTTAACGTCTCAAATATCATCAATATCACATATTAATATCTCCAATATTATTTCCCCTACATCAAAATAACGATAATTATACGGCGATTCGATTAAACGTAGAAACGCGATAAATAACACGGGTCCCGCCTCTTATGAAATTATCACCGGCAACAAATTTCCGGCCGCTGTAATTCGCAGTTGATAAGAATTGGAAAACTGCGCAGCACCGTTATCGCACGGATTTCCCGAATAGAACGGCAAAAGGGATTTCGAAACTATAATGTTCCCATCGATCGTTCGCGCAGAGCCCCGTGTATTTTAAAGCCACGATTTATAAAGCTTTTGCAATAATTCCTGTTTTGCAGCCGGACCACCGCGGCGCCGCCGTTCTGTTTCGCAAAAAAAAAAAAAGAAAAAAATGGCTCGCAACGGATCGCCTTTGACGCGCGTAATATCCCAACGGACATTATTAAACAAACAGCCGGGCAATTTCTCAATGGCCGATACGCGTTCGACGCGCATTATAAAAAGCTCTTCCCCGATTTACCAGAAAATGCGCGCGCCCGATACGCGGGAAATTACGGGACGGGTAAAATCAATGCAACGTTCCGCCGATTATAAACTTTGACCTTTGCGCCTCCCGCTCGTTTTCGTAATCGATTTTTCTTCGCGGCACCGGAATAATTTCGTTCCACGGTTTTTTGATTTATTCGCCGCGGAAGACTCGTTTCCTCCGGGGGCTCGCCCGGTCGGGAATATATAGGGTTATCCAGTAAGGGCAGGTCGATTTTCAAATGGAATAAAATGGGCTGTGCATGAGGTATTTACGAATTTCTTTTTTTTATTTGAAAGGGCCGTGTATGCCATTATATATGGAATATGACATCGTTGAAATGTCTCCAGCGGCTTTAAACGGTGGCACGTGTCCGAGAGGTCCAATTATCAATGACTTTGCCGCATAGCTCCGGTTGAATTTCAGCGATGGCCTGGGCTATGTTGACTTTGAGAGCGAAAATGGCAATGAAAAGTAGAAGTTGCCGCAAGAATTGTGACCTAGGGTAGATGACCCAATTATCGTGCTGTCCAAATTATCTTGCACTCGATTTGAAAATACCTATAGCAGAAGCAAAGCGTTATATATAAATTGCTGATCCATCTTCTTATTATTATGTTATTAAGTATAAATAAGAAAAAAAATAGATGATCGATTTATAAATAAGCAATCCTAATAAATAGACATAATATAAATAATATTAATATTGACAGACATAATATTAATAACTAAACGTAATAAAAAAAAATAGATTACCGATTTATATATAACACTTTCCTTTTTCTACCCGCTTCTACCCTTTTTAACGTATAGAAAAAGGAAAGTGTTATATATAAATTGATCATCTATTTTTCTCCTTATGTTTACGTATTAACATAATAAAATATAAATATAAATATAAATTGGTGATCTATTTTTCTCCTTTGCTTACCTATTAACTTAATAAAATATAAATATAAATATAAATTGGTGATCAATTTTTCTCCTTATTTTTTCGATATTTTTTTTAAATCGAAATAATTGAGACAGGCACGACAATTGGGGCATCTACCCTGTACGATTCCAATCGATGCAGACAAAAGGAGAATGCGTGGGTGTGAAGAGAGGGGGAAACGGTGGAGGATGCCGGGAAGCTTCGCGGAATATATTTCGAACGAAAGTTTGCGATGAAAGGTATGTTAACGAGGGCGCGGCACTATTTTTGATAAGGGATAGCCCTGCGAGCTTGGCTCGATGTAAATTTAAAAGGGGGGCGGGGGGGACAGGTCTTCTTTGAAGCGAATATTAATCGTGTCGAAGAAAGTATACTAACAGGCTCTTGTTAAAGTCTTTCGAGGATGCTTTCCACCGGGACGGCTTCGAAAAAAATCGATTTTCCTTTGCATTTATCGACAGTTTAATCTTTCAACGATGTAATCGGAAAGTATTGTCGCCACTAATTGGAAGAACCGGCGACTCTGCGAACCGAAGAATTCTTTAAGTATACTTTCTAATAACGCGTGCAACTTCGTCGCGCTGCTTCGATGGAGACGTTTTTGGATGCATTAACGAACGAAGAAATCGATCAATTTATTTCTCGTTCTAATTGCATCGATTGGACTATTTATTTTCAAGTGCAAGTCCATTTTCCTTCGTTTCGCGAAACTTAAAGGTTAGGTTAATTAATTAAATATAGATTAATCACGTAAACTCTTACGATTATTCTATTAATTTATCAAGCTGTAATTTAATTACATAAATTTCTATTAGGCGATAAAATATATTTACAGGCTGCAAATAGATTTACACTACCTTAATTAGTCAATTGACAGTGGCCAATTTTTAATTCAACAAAGCATTGGCATTTTTTAAAATATTAATTACGAACTCGTAGTAAATAAAAAGTTTACACTGGACTAATCATAAATTATGCGACATTTTCTTTTTTTCTTTTTTTAAATGATTTTACACCACTTTAAAAATAAACCGTGCAATTATCACAAATGCAGTTACCTTGCTTTAGTTTTGCTATCGACTGCGCGCATATTTTCAGCAACGATGCTCCACTGTTCCAAACAGCCGCCAAAGAAAGCGAATAAAACATTTGAACATATCCGGCATTCGGAATACTCGCCGCGCGGAACGCTGGAACCGGGTAGATTATCAGCTATCCGATTCCAAAAATTGCGCGTTAAACTTCAAGCACAATAGAAGTATTTGCCATTTGAAATAATGTTTCACCGAGCATTTTCAGCTCCATATTCGCGCGGCCGGAGTTCCACGCGAAAATATTTCATATTCGTACGCATTTCCCCGTCCATTTCCAACCAATTCCGACCAATTATTTCCCAACTTTGCCAACGCGTATCAACGCAACTTTAGCGGGTTGCGCGATCTTGGCAGCCGCGTGTAATCGGAGCGACGATAACGCGCTACAGAAATCGGATCTCGCGCGATCTCCGCGAGTCGACGAACTCGGAAACTCGGACCATGGAAATGTTTACGCGGAAATTATTATCGAGCCGGAACGAAACGATGTTAATGCCGGATGTGTACGAGGCAACGTTCGAGGAAGGATTTCGAGGGCGATTAAAAATTTCCGCGAAAATATAGGGTTTTCCAATAGGGACGGGTCGATGTTGACAGTCTGTAGCGGCCATGTTGTTTCAAATGCGTCGATAGAATCTGTTGTTTAGAATTCAGTCGGTGATGCCAAATCACCGTGGCAAGTTGCACGATTGAGAAGCACGGCCAAATGAGGAAATTGTATTATCAAAATGAGTGTTCGTTAGTGAAAACGTTGCGCGCGTTGCGCCCAAGAGAAAGAAAAAGAGAAAGAAAGAAAAAATAAATAGAGAAATAAGGAAAGAATAAGAGAGAGGAAGAGAAATAGAAAAGAAGAAAGCAAGAAAAAAATAAATAGAGAAATAAGGAAAGAATAAGGGAGAGGAAGAGAAATAGAAAAGAAGAAAGCAAGAAAAAAGGGAAAGAGAAATAATGAAAGGAAAAGAGGGAGAACGAGAGATAAGAAACGGCAAAGTGGGAGAAAGAGAGAGAAGAAGCTTCTACACGCGTGTTTACGGAAATCTGCATGATATCCGACGATTCATAAATTCCTGACCGAGAACGACCGTGTCGTACAAAGCACTTATTTCCACGTGACGGTATCACGTTCAAGCGGTCCCGTGAAATTTCGCGTACGCTACCTGTGCGCGCGCGCGCGTGAACCGCCGTGTACATGTATAATACGCGTGGCCACGCCGCCGCGCTCTAATGAAATATGCTTTCCCGATATTCCAATATTGCCGAGGAACAATTTATCTCCTTACGAGTGGGCAACGCCGGCTTGTAATACGATAATGAAAAAAATCCCCGGCGCAAAGCCCCGAATAACTGCTGAATATTGTTTTCCGTCTGAACGGCTCCTGGCGGAGCTTAGCAGTCGGTAATTGAAAGTCTATGGCTGATTTATGCCGCGTCGCGGCCGCAGATGTAAATACCGATACACCGTGTCCCCCTTTTCGAATCCCGGAATCGATAGCTCGCGCCCCGTAACCGTTCGCGATTTACCTCTCTCTCTCTCTCTCTCTCGACTTCCTTTTCTCCTTCCATCTCTTCGCTTTTCGAGAAAGTAAAACCCGAAAGCGAGACAAATTTCCAAACAGCCGCGGACTGCGTAAATGTATTAATTGAGAAACTAGACGAGGTTTGAGGATCCGACGAATGATGAGGATCCGACGAATGACGAGGATCCGAGGAACACTCGTGGAGGACAGGGCGAGGCGCTTCGTCTTCTTCTTCTTCTTGGCTGTTTTTAACGATGCGCCGCCGGTGAACTGATCTCGATGGTCCGTTCGTCAGACTGCACTTACAACGAAGCACGGAATCGAACTCGAACTTAATTGTGAAGCTGTTCTCCGGCGCTCCATCAAGATCCTCTTGGATCGAGCTTTTTTTTACTCGTTTGCTCTAAGTGGACGAATTCGAGGACCATCGCGGCGGCCCAAATATTGATTCGAATGATCGTTTAGGAAACGTTCTTCTGATTGTTCTTCTCTATCTGGGAATCGAAGGTGGTCATTTTTGGCTGCGTTCTGCTTCGACGATGCTTTCGGCACGGGTTTCAATTTTTCGGCAATTTTCAATGATACGCAAAGCTCGACTCTTCAGCTTTATTTTGAGCACTCGAAAGATGGAAAATTCCCGGGGGAATATATTTTCAAATCGTTCCGAAACATGTCCCGAAACTGGAACAATTTGCCACCGAATCAATGCCCGAGATTTATCGACGTTCGACGCGGTTTCACATTGCTCTTCGTTATCCGCAACAAAGTGCAATCTTCGAGCCTGAATTAAAGCTCAAATTGAAGCTCAAATTGAAGCATCAAATACCCGAAAGTTTATAGAGAGCGTAATAAAATTGCATTAAACGGTGATCGCGAATTCGCGTCGACCCGGCGCGGTTCACTTTAATAATTGAACAACGCGAGCAATCGCAGCGGATCCCGTGGCTGCGCGCGTTCCAAAGAAAACGGGAATCGGCGCGAAAATCGCGAGGAATTCGTCGGGCCGGCCGCAGCAAAGTCGAATTAGTTAGCCGTGTTCCGCTCGCGGCAAGTAGAAACGCCGATTAATGGTCGGACGACGCGGGAGCCGAAGGGAGCCGAAGGGAGCCGAAGCCGAACGAATTTTGCAGAGAGAGCGCTGTACAAATATTCAGTCGATTTTCTCGGCAATAAAGTGTCGCGCGGAACAAGGTTTATTCTATGTTCCCCCCGTTGTTGTTCCCGAATAAAACATCGGGGGCCCCGCCGTTGCCTGCTGGGCGGAATAGTTTCCAATCGAAACCATATTTCATCTTTCACGGTGTGTATAAGGGAATTCCGCGAGCGCGCGCGCGCGCGCGTTCGGTAACCCGGCATGTCGAAAAACTACGAGAGGGACACAAAGGGAGAAAAAGCAGAGGCGAGAGCGAGAGAGAAAGAGAGAGAGAGAGAGAGAGAAAGAGAGAGAGGAGGTTGGGGCTCGCGGAGAGATGGGAAGAGAGGATTCCGCGCGGACAGTGTCCACACGAGTTTCCCGAAAGCCGCCATGTTCGAATTAAAGCGGCTGAAAGGACCGCACAGCGGCGACGGTTTTCCAACAACATCCGTTCCTTTGCAATCGAACGTGTTTGAAAATACTGCCCGTTGAAATTCAAGGGTCCGCGCGAAAGCCGCGTGGCGCAGCAACAATATTCAAACGACATCTCTCTTTCCTTTCGTGTTTTGTGTATCGGCGCGCTTTGAAAACGTGCACATTCAAATTACAGGATCCGCGGAGCCCGCGGAAACTGTTTTCTCCCGGAATATCAGAACCGTTTTTCTCTCCCCTCCCTCTCTCTCCCTCTCTCTCTCTGCTCTCTTCTTTCCGCGTATTTTTTTTTCTGTTTTGTTTGAAATCAACACACGGCCGCGCTCGCGCCCGCGAGTCCGGCATTGTTCGAACTTCCGTTGCTCGAATGCACCGCCGTCGCTCGAATTAAAATGGACCTGTTATTGCGCGGACTCTATGTATAGATATCATACGTATCTATATCAGCAGGCATATACTTTGTCATCGAAACGTTTACGTGCAACGATCGACGCGCCGGCAAATACGATCCCGGGAGATATCATCGGGTATCAGTGGTGGCGCTCCTCTGTAAGACTTTTTTCGGAACGCGTTGATTAAAAATTATTCCTGGGAGATATGCTCGGTCGATTCTAGTTGCATTATGCGAGAAACGGGTTGCTCGTTGTTTCGAGGGATTTTCAGAACTGTGAGTAAATTGATATAGTCTGGAAATTCGTTCGCGTGCGCGATGGTAATGCAAGCTGTATACGGATGCATTATTTGCGCAAATTCGTTTCTATTTTATTTTACTCAATTTTATCTGTCGAGGTTGCAGAAAGAAGGAAAAAAAATAATAAGAAAATTTTAAATCAATAGGATGAAAGGTATGCTTCATACGAAATAAAAGAAGAGCCAAAGAAGCGCGTTAAAAAATTGCTGCAGAAATAGAAAATCAATATCTGAAAAAGGAAGTTCGTCCGAAAATTATCACAAGAATTTTACATTAATTTCGTATCCCTTTTTTAAAAAAAGAATCTATATTATTTCGTACATGAGACCATTAAACAAGGTGCATAGAATATTTCTCTACAAATTATATCGGTTACTTATTTATAAAAAAATGCTCCATCAGCAAATCTACCAAATCTAGAAAAAGTACGATGCTGAACGATTTGTAAAATAACCAACTGCATTAATAAAATCCATGATTTTCTCAGGGCCAAAGCTATCAGCGAAAGAAAAACGCGGGCGGGTTGAAAAAGACCCAGAGACCGGAACCAGGTAGCGGAATCGATTTTTCGAGGCTCTCAAGGATCGGCGGCCCTTTAATTGAAATTCTGCTCGCGCCGCGCGACGATTAAAATCAGCGACGAGCGGCGGGCGGCCCGATCTCAAAGCGTTCTTCCGGCGGCGGAGGGGGCGAGGGGCGAGGGGTGGGGGGCCACCGGGTCGGTGCTAATTAATTTTCCCTCCCCCCCCCCCCCCCCCCCCCCCGCGATCGTTGTTACATGAAATCGTACCGGCGCGTGGGGGACCCGCCGCGTCTCAAAGCAAGCTTGAGCGACGCCGGTACACATTTTATTGTAATTTACAAACGACCGATTAATCCGTACAATGAACAGGCGGATAATGTGCCGGTAATTAAACCGCGGCGAACCCGGCCGCCGGCACCAATCGGATTCGATCAAACTCGTTTCACAAACGATTTAATAGGTTAATTTCGACGCGGCCGCGAAATAACGGTGTTTTCGCGCGCGGGACAGGGAAACGTTCGCGCTCGCGCGCAGTTCAGCGGAACTTTTATAAATCACGTTCAATTAATCTCCGGTATTAATTGCCGGTCGAAACGGATTTCGCATTTTTGAGTGTCTCGCGCGTGACATATTTTTCCCGTGGACGCGAAGAGAGAGAGAAAGAGAGGCAGGCGTTTGAAATATTACCGCAAGTCGCAGCGTCGATAATTCAATTTCAGCCGCGCTTCTTCTACGCCGGAAGTTGCCGAAACTTTTCGCAAATTCGACCCGGCTCGGGGAAAGCGACTTTTCGGCCTCGTCGAGACGTGATCCCGATAGATTTAGGTGAGTACCTTCGCCTAGGGCGAGCCTAAGTCACGGATCATCCCGTCCGAGCCGGGAATCGGATCCGTTTTAGTGCAAGGTGTCGAAGGATACATGAGACAGCTCTCGTGGGTCGTTGGCGACCCTCGCTGAAACCTCCGCTCGGGCAATTTTCCATTTCGTCTTTGACGAAACGTTTTTAATACATAATTTTCGAGAAAATGAATTTTGACGAAATTTACGCAAATTCTTTGTATCTTCCGCTTTAATCGAAATCAAAATGTATTGTTACCTGCACGGTTGTATTCTCTGCTCTATTGCGGACAAGATTACATTATTATCTAATACAGTAAAAGATAGTTTGCCTAATTACATTTAATTATTTTTTAGTGAAAATTCCATTGCGATGTTTCTAATAGTTTAAAAATTATAACTTCTTGTCACTGTATTCTCCAAACCGCACCACTGGTGCATCATTCAGTGCTATTACTAAATTATATTTCCATATCTATCATAATTAATCTACAGATTTATATGCAAAATAAAAATTGCCCCTACCATTTACAGAATATAATAAATGCACAGAAAATCGTTCCATCTGTCAATAATATTACCGAGACAAAAACAGCGCATATAAACACCTTAAAAATGTTGACCAGCTTGCATTCCGACTCAGCTCCGTCGCGTCTGCATTAAATCCGCAATCCGGTCCGTATGAAACTAAAACCGTCGCCTTTGTTTTGTCAAACTTTCGGACGGCGTGCAATTTGTTACATCGCGAATGCGAATCGCGCGCGTCTGCTTAACACCGTCGCTTGCCAAATGGGAATACGTCTCGGAACGATCACGCGTACAGGACACGGCCGTACATTTGTCCCTGTCAAGAAATGATATTTATGTAATATTGATGGCTGCAAATAGAACAACCCGTTCGCGGATTCTTTTTCCTCGCGGCCATCGCGCCATTGATATATTCTCGCAACATTTTAAAGCTCTGTAACGGGAGGTTTGTTCTTGTTGCTGCATTCTTCATGTACTAGGTTGTCCCATAAGTTTCTTCCGCGCTACGAGTAGATCTTATTCTCATTGAGAATAGATCTCATTCTCATTGAGAACAGATCTCATTCTCATTGAGAACAGATCTCACCTTTGAAGCTGTGACAAACACCTGGAATTGACGTTCTCAAAAATTGATGGAGCTTAATTGTTCGAAATGAGAAATCGAATTCATCGACGACTTCGTTTCGTATGAGACACGGTTTCTATTGTATGTTATTCTACGGTCGTATATTTTTGTTCAATTAATTCCATAGAACTTCTTTAGTTTAGTTTCAGTCGGTATAAATTTCTCGAGTTTTAAAACAGGTCCCCTGGCCTGGGCACCGCCTTTGCGCGATATTATACACACTATGTACACACGAGGTCCCGCGTACGGTTGCTCCCCGCGCCTGTAATAAAGACGAGACGGTAATATCGGACGGTTCCGTAATTTTCCAAAGACTGTTATATGAGAGAGAGAGAGAGAGAGAGAGAGAGAGAGAGCGAGAGAGAGAGCGAGAGAGAGAGCGAGAGAGAGAGAAACGACGTTCCAGTCGGAGCGAAAAGCAATTTTGCGCCGGACAATAATGATCGCGGTAATGGCTACGAAATTCGTATCAATTAATATCGCGCGCCATCTACGCCACAAGCTGTCATTCCGATGTTATTGAAAGACCACCACTTTATTCGTTCGAGTACGGAACACAATCAGCGCGTAGTTAAGTCTCACTCCAATTAGTAGCACCATTGTTCGACAAACATTTCACGTTCCAATTAACAATGGAACGGTATTCTTGTAGAGTTCCGGGCTGCCCAATATAAATGTTGCGCGCGGTTCGGAAAGAGTAACAGAAAATCGGTCGCGAACGAAATAAAGCGAAGAGAACTCGGTGAAACTGATCTGTCAAGCAGGTGCTGGAAGCGACGAGTGTACAGGATGCTCCAGAAGATTGTGTCAGGGTTGTCATAGACCTTTTCTATACCTTTAAATCGGCGTAGATCTGCTGGTAAAACAAATTAACAGAGTATCATACTAACAGATCTTCATCGATCTATGAATTAATTTATTTTTATCAAAGCATGTTCCCCCGGGCTTCTAACAAATGGAGGTAATTACAATTTCACCGTTTTCTGCGGGCACTAAATTTAAGATAAATAAATAAATAAATTATATCGTAATAGAAACAATATAAGTCTATGGTAACCATGACATAATCTTCTCCTACACCCTGTGAAAAATTACGAATATTCGGACGCTCTGTTTCCAATTAACAGCTGAACAGAATTTCCAACAAAGCGTAGAGATTGCTGGAAATGAATTATCAAGTAGCGGAGTCGAGTGTCTCTAAAAAAGAAAAAAAAGAGAAGTAGAATCGTTTTCATAACGCGTAGGCGATTAGATAGAGACTCGCCGAGTTTTCCGAAGGAAAATTTCGTTGATTTCAATTACGCGCGCTTCGAAGCTCGTTTCGTTGATTTTTAATTGTCCCGGTTTTCGCTAACGGGCTATCCGCGCGCTGGCTCGCCGCTCGTCGGATCCCCGCGATCCCTCCCCCTCCCTGCCGATCGTTTTCATTCGTTATTAGAGTCCAATAATAAGCTCACGTGGAGCCTTTTCTTTCACGGGAATGACCGCACATGTGCGGTCATGCGGGGCCAGCACGTGCCCGACCGTAACAGGGAATATACGAACGAGGTTACTTTTTATTGAGATCGCACTAAACTGGCCGCCATGTGCGCCGGGCATAAAGTAAAATACGGCGTTTAATATAAAACGTGCAAACAGAGCCGTAAGCGATTTAAGCACCCCCTCCTCACCGTTTTCCTCCGCTCCGCGACCGAATTAATATATTCGATGTAATATGAGCGGGCAGCGATTAAACGCGTCACTTTTTCGACAATCCCGCGACTGGCCAGCGTGTCCGGAACTCGTCCCGATTAATGCTCCCGCGTATTGATTATTAATTAGTAATTACTCGGTCATTATTGCCGCGCGCGCCGAACCGTTTCTGTTCATCGAATTATGAATAAGACTTAGTAGGTACTGGAATTCAACCGTGTGGAATTTTAATTTGTTTGCTGATAGTGAAACAGTGGATCTTTATTAGGCAAGGAGATGTACAGGGTGTTCCAAAAGTGGTCCGCGAGTGAATGATGAATGGTTCTTCAAGTGATTTGAAGTAACTTTTTCCTTTACAAAAACTTTCTCCGCGGCTTCGTTTACGAGTTATTAATGAAAAACAGTGACCAATCAGAGGCGAGCTAGGCTGGCGCTAGGTGGCCAAGCCTACTTACGCTCATTGGCTCGACCGCCTTGCATCAGCTCATCTGGCCTCTCATTGGTCACTATTTATCGTTAATAACTCGTAAACGAAGCCGCGGATGGAATTTTCGCTGAGGAACATGTTACTACAAATGACCTCAGGATTTTCTCATTTCAAGATGATCAATAATTTCTAAAATACCCTGTATAATTATTTTTCTAAGAATTACAGGGATCACTGTCCCCAGAATCTGTGATTTAGTATATCAAACAAATAGAATACTTCGCGGACAATATTTTAGAAAATTGATAAATCTCTAAAAATTTACCGAAACGTTGTTCATTCGATTTGAACAGCTATAACATTGTAAACTAAAATCGTAGAATGATCAACCCAGACCCGTTTTTAACAGCGAGGTCTCCGCATCGCCATATCGAAAATGGATTTTTCCTATTACCAATTCATACAAAAAAAAATCACCGTGGGAAGCCAAAGTTAGTTTCTACTCCAAAAAATGTCACGAACTCGATTCCGCAGAGTTTCGAAAGTTATTTTCGCGGTTCGTTTTAAAATAGTTTTACAGAGAAATGTCTTCGCTTTGGAACGACTCTGGCAAAAGCTGACGCTCGATTTTGGAAACTAGAAAACGAACCCTACCAACGTCCTGCAATAAAAAGAACATATAAACAATCTATTTAAGCAATTTCTTTGCTAAGAAGAATTCTTTTTCCTTTAATCCCTTGCACTACGACTGCTTTCATGCTGTATCGATTAGCACCGATTTGTTCTTAATATTAATAATTAATACTCTAATAAGACCCTAATAGGACCAAACAATTTTTGTTTCTTCTGTTACTTTTATTTGCTTTTATTTTTAATCTTTGATAACAGAGGAATTAAATTTGATTTAAATAAAATTAATAATATTCATATTTAGTAGAAATCATGCATGAAATCTTAGCCACGACTTTGACTCGTTATTATAGTGCAAGGGGTTAAAAAATCGTGAAAAATTAAATTACTCAAGGAAGCGAATGCAACATTTTCGTGGAACAAAAAGAGATCTTTGAAAGAGCTTACTATGCTTTGCTAATCAATGCGCAGTCGTTGCAAGGACAAAAGCTCCACGAATTTATTCAGCAGCTCTATAGTTTCCCGATTCATACCGCGCGTCGTCGTCCCATCGGGAAGGAAAATTCGCGACCGGTTCCGCTTTCGGATACTTTCTCCGGCGGATATCGGTGTACGTAGTTCCTCGAACGCGAGAGTCGGACGTGCGACGAGCGAAGGACACGTTGCCGGCGCCGAAGGACACCATGAGATATAGGAAGGGGACATTCGACGGCGAAGAGAGGTGAATGCTGAAGAGGCCGAACAGACGAGCGCACTCAGCAAGGGATACCGGGGGGCTCTCTCCCTCTCCCTCTCCCTCTCCCTCTCTCTCTCTCTCTCTCTCTCTCTTTCTCTCTGTCCGTGATCTGACACGCCGGGATTACCGTCGGGAAGAGGAAAAACGCGTACCTCCCTCCAGAAAAGAGCGAATGACAAAAATAGATCCCCTCTGTGTTTACTCCGGCCGGTCGAAAACAAAAGGCGACGCGCCGCGCCGCGCCGCCGCTTATCACGCCGGAGCGTCCACCGTGAACCAGGTATGCGCGTTCTACCTGAAAACCGGGGGATAGGGACCGTCCGACGCTCTGATTGGGTACCATATTTAGTGGAGAGAACAGCTGGCCTTTCGAACGCGAGAGCCAGAGAGCCACGGATCGCGGATTCGTCGACAATCGATAGCAATTTTCGGAAACACCGTGTGACGCGAAAATACAGGCTGCAGCTATGCCAGGCAATTTTCTATGACCTGTAGATATTGCTAGGAGATGTACTCTGAAGTATGAAATATAAATGTTTAACCCCTTGCGCTATGACTCCCTTCACGCTGCGTTAGTTAGCATTTATTTATCCTTAATATTTTCCGTAATAGCGACAATTTTTTTGTTTCTTTTGTCGTTTTTATGTCCTTCTGTTTCTGAACTTTGATGACTTTTTTGATACTACGTCTTTAAATCCGTGGTGATTTTAGTCATCAAGGTAAAATTTTAGTCATCGAGGTAAAATTTTAGTCATGAAGCTAAAAAATTTACAATTTTTTTAAACTAGAAACAACGCTTTCACTTTATCACCTCCTACATAATGCAGAGGTTATTTCCTGAAACGATTTTCTTGAACCAATCCGCAACAAGTACTTCGCCGATGCGTCAGACTATCGATCAGTCGATCCATTAAATAAAATGAAGAATTCCTCGTCGATTAAAGAAACGCTTGAAATGTTTCACAGAAATTCTATTCTCGTTTCAAGAATCGCCGACCGTTCGTACATCTTTTACAAGACACGTGTTAAAGAATGAACTCGATCAATCGTTCTCTTTTTAATTCGGCACGGTCTGGATATGGTTCCAAACTCTCTGAAAAATTCAGACAGAGGTGCGAGCTAAAACTAAGTGCCTTTCAAGCGATCATAAGTGTTTTAAGAACGGATTAAACTTTCGGCGTTGGTATTTTTAGTGTTGGAGCGACTACTTTACCAAGAAATGACGAAAATAGTTTTCTGCATAAAAGACTGCCATTCATTTTTCAATTTGAAAATGAAAGGAAAATTTAATATTGTTTCGTAGATATAGGTAATTTTTATTCGTACTAAAAGTCTTATTGAGATCAATCGACTTTGTTACGAGCTAAGTTTAATTAAAGATAAAGACGATCGACGGCTAAAGACAGGAAATTTTTTCAAGGTTTAATGATTGCAACTTGCCTGTTTCTCAAGTAATTTTAATCAAATTTCCAATGTGCATACAAGTTACCGAAACACACAAAACACAAAAATGAAAAATTTTTTTATATAGATTAATATAAAAGAAAGAAATAACTTCGAAATTGTACAGCGACACGAATTTGGTAAATATTAAATTTAACAGTGGCTCGTTTCAGTCTCCAATAGTAATTTCTCCTTTAAATACCAAATAATCGTAATCCAGAAATTCCATTCTAACCTTCGAAAAAGATAAAAATCAGCGGCAACGAGACGACTTTCACACGCGTCGCGAACAGTGGCGCCGAAAGAACTGCGAGAGCAATTGTAAAGACAAGCGACCGGTCATTTGTACGGATCGTTCGATTCCCGATTCGACGATCCGTCGGTGACGGTGGCGCGACGAACCGTCGCGCCGCTTTACCAAATTGTCGGCCGCCTTTTGTCACCGTGAACCCATTCTCTTTCCACCGTTGTATTCGCCGCAACAAGGTTTAATCTGCTTAGTCGCATTTAGACCGCGTGGGAAACAGCACTCGTGTAACTAGATCGTGAAATCTAGTATGTCCCTAAAATCGAGGCCGTGTTCCTGTCCCGGTGAGGTATGGCGGCCGGCCCGCCCACGGTGTGTCTACAAGCCCGCGTTACAGATTTAAATAGTTCCTCGCGCGGCCGCGTTACGCGTCTCCCGCGCGCACCCCTGTCACCCCTCCCCCGAATTCCCGCGCCTCTGCCCCCAGAAGCTGCTCACCCAAGCCCTCGGTTCTTGTCGAAAGCTTTCGTAATTTCATGCTCCCCCGCGCGCGCGCGTCCGTCCGCTACTCTTTTCCACCCGTCCTCCGATAAAGCTTATAGGAGGAAGCATTAAACGCCGGGGCTTCGACCTTAATCGAACGTCGACGCCCCCCGATCGGACCTAATCAAACGATCCGGCTGTCGACCGACGAATTTCTCGCGGGAACCCGGCGGCCTCCCCTAATCTCTGATCGATCCTAATTCACCTCTTTGCTGGCCGCGGGCATAGTTCTACAAATTCCTGGCGCCGAAAGTAAGAGGACTCCCGTCGACGCGCCGAATAATCTACCGAATTGTCGGACCGTAATCGTCCGACTGCGGATCCTCGGGCTGCTGCAACTTTGCGAACGACGAGGTCGACGAGTGCGTCGTTATGGTTAATATATTTAGCAAGGTACGGCGGCTATCAGTATTTTATTCGCTTATTTCTGTTTCCTAATTGTGATTGTAGAGAATTGTTATGTAATTTCTGTCATTTAATAATTTATCGAGTGATGACATCTGCTGTGGGGTGCGTGAAATAAAAAAAGGAATGCGTACGCGTTTGGGATGCTATTTTTCGTGGACAATAGCCTCTTCCTAAAGCAACGCGTTCCAGAATTAAAATCGAAGCATAATTACTGTTAACACTGTACCAATCGGTAGCCTATAAATCGGCTTTGTATACCTATACAAAATTGTTAACCAAATTGTTATCCATTACTGTTTTTTAATTTGTCAGCATCTTCACCTAAGAAGCTGGATTATATAAGCTCACCTAGTATTATATATTTTTTAAATACCGCAATAAATAAAATAAATAAAATCGATCAAATAGATATTATTTACAGGAATATAACAATGTTTCCGGTCGAATAACCGGTCGGTAAAGTGTTAATACGTACATTCAATACCCTAATCCAATTTTTATTAATTTTACACTGTACACAAAGCGAAGATTTCATGAAAAGAATTATCGAGCGATTGTTGGTAATCGCGACGGTATAATTGATTAATTCGCAACAGAATAATTTGCGAGAGAAGTGTTTCTCGTTCAGAGTGTAACGGTATTGAAATTTTAAGAGCAGGATATTCTTAACGGTGGGGGACGAAGACTGAATTTTTCATAACGAAGTTTCTTGGCCGGAGCGTTGACGCCCGAGGAACGGCGACTTTGAAGACCGTCGAGTGTGGAGGCAATTTACGAAAGGACCCCAGGCCGGTTCTTTTATTATGTCTCCCGGCGCGATATTTACAGAAGGAATTTTGCAACACACTTTTTCGCGCAACTTATATCGTTAGCGCACCGGGGGAAATGATACAAACATTTTTCACCGTTCCGCGGCAACAAAGTAGAGACTGTTCCCAACAGTTCGCAAGCCACTCGTGGATAACAATGCTGCATGGATGGGTACTGTTTCGAGTGGCCGGCGTGTTTTGCTTGTCAAAGCAATCTGGCGGGGTCAATAATACACAATTTTATACTTCCGCGAATAAGCCACGCAAACGGTCTCTAATATCCATCGACGAAGTCTTTTACAGAACTTTGAATTTTTCGGAAGATAGGGTGACGTGTACACTTGTTGATCTGTATGCAATTATTGTCTAACATTTTTCTAAAAGTCGGTAAGAAGACTGGTAAAAAGATTGGTAAAAGTATTGGTAAATGCATCGCTTAATAATATATATATACATTTATATTTATAGACCAGATATTTTTATCCAGAACAGATCACATTTTATTCGAATTTCATTCATTTGAATTTTTTTTATTTTAAATCGAAACTTCAACATATTTTTATTTATTGTAGATTTAAGTATTCGTTCATAAAGAAATTAATATATGTGTCAAAAATAATTACGGAGTGTTTCTATGACTATGTCCTAGTAGAAGGGTCAATCACTGTACAATATCTGCTAATTACTCACAATTTACATTATACATTTATATTTCTTTAGAAATTCTGAATTTTCGTATTATTCTTCAAGCCTTTTTATGACAATAACAGTAGGTTGTATTAATTGATTTTAACAATAAATCGTCGTACAAACCACCCCATCGAAGTCGCGAGAGTTTCCAGAAAATCGCAGAAAACAATCCGCGTTCCCCGCCGGTAATTATGGTTTCCGCGCGTTTTTCGCGCTTCTCTCGGAAGCAACACGAAAGCATGTTCTCGCGCAGCCCCTCTCCAAAGCCTTCGATACTCTTTTAGTTTCCAGTGGACGTGCGATTTTTTTCGGTGAAAATTTCCCGGTCGAGGAACTGCAATTTTGTTACACGCCTAGAATAATGTGATTGAAGCACACTTTGCGTGCGCTATTTTATTTGTGTACGTTTTATTTGTGTATGTTTATTGTGTTGAAAGGCGGAGAGAGATCCCCGGGCAGAGGTCGAACGGGATTTTAATGAATTTTTTTAGCCACGGCGTGTCAAGTGTTCGGCGGGGAACAAGTTCTCCCGATTCTCGCGAAAGCGAAACATTTTCGAAAAGCGGCATCGCCGAAATACCTAATTTATTCGGGAGCGGCCTGCCCCAGAATTTCCCTCGCTATACCAACCAACCAACCTACCAACCCGCCGCCGCTGCGAGGTTTCCGGACCGCCGAATACTTAGAAATACGTTCGGGTAATCCCGGGCATGCGGCAGTTAGATGACGTTAGCCAAATCTGCAGCCTCCGGTGCACGGCTACACATTTTACTGACAGAAGCAGGTCGTGTTGATACGGCACCAGATGCTCCGATAGACGCCCCCTCCGATAAACGCTGTTTCGTTTCCTGGGATATCTGTCGGGAAAACTCTTTCGTACAACTGTATCTTAAGAAGAGATGCCGGTCTTCGAGAATATAGTCCGTTTTATGAATAAAGAAGCGCCGCGCGGTGGCCCGGATTGACGCAAGGTGTGCCATTGCCCTATAACTCTTCGTTCGTAAAAGGTATACACGCAAAACTTGGATCGATCAATGAAATAATGTCAGGTTAACCCTTTGCACTCGAGCGGTGACTCTAAGGCACCGCTAAAATTATTTCATTACGTTCCAATAACATATAATTATTCCATAATTTTTATAACAATAGAATTTAGATTTTCAATCTAAAAATTTCAATAAAATTTCAGCTTTAGCAACAATCAATTTTGTGCGCGTAAAAGTGCATTCTTTATTGCATAGAATAAAAATACTCTAAGCCAGGTAAATTATTACACATTTACGGTTAAAATGGCTTCGAGTGCAAAGGGTTAAAAATTAATTAAGAAGAATTGCATTCATTTTATTACTGTTGTTATTATTACTGTTATTAGTATTGTAATTATAATTATAACTATTAGTATTACATTTCTTATCGTTTAATTATTAAATCTAACGCCCCTGGATCTATTTCTTTGTTAATTTCTACTTTTGAGGTTGGTAGCCGTTTATCAATTAGTATATATTCAATACAGATCGATGTATGAAAGTTTATTTTTTGGTAAAATGGTACAGCTTACGCTAATACGGACCACTGCGCGCCGTCGAAATATCGCGTTCCCGGATTGAAATTCCATAAATCAATCCGCGCCCGGATCCAGAGATCACACACCGAGGCTCTTCGCCGTGAACTCGCCGAAATCTTAAACCGAAACTTCCAATTTCTCGTTCAATAATTTCACCCCACGGTCGCCGAAATAGTCGGGCCGCGTTCTCCGAACGATATGCCGCGGATATGCGAAACTGTCGAGTCTATCGTTTAATTAATGAGTCGCAAAGACGTTTCCGCTTGCTCGACACAAGTTCTGCATTAGCGGAGGATACGTTCGGGTGGATACATCCCGATTTTGATGCACTTTCAAAATCTACAGTCGGTCATTCGCCCGCTGATCATTATACCGCGTAGGAGATTCGGCTCTTTTGCTATTTAAGCTCGGAATTCTCTGTCGAGATATTTTCGACGGTATCTTCTGCATCTGTGACGAAACTAGTTAGCCAAAAATCTGGTGTACCCCGAGATTCGGCTCAAATTGCCAAGGCTGAGCATAAAAGGCGATAATTTGGTGTAACCCAAAGATTTGGCTCAAATTGCTAAGACTAAGCATAAAAGCCAAAAAAGCCAAGTAACAGTAAAATTAAATTTTATTCCGAAGTAATAGCAAAATTTAATGTCATTACCAACTAATAATACAAATAAATTTTATTCCCAAGTAACGGTAAAATTAAATTTTATTCCCAAGTAACGGTAAAATTAAATTTTATTCCCAAGTAATAGTAAAATTAAAAAACAAAGTATTTCAGGCATTGTACAATAAACTAGTCTCTCTGACAATTACATGAAAATTCGAGTCATTTAACCAGTCCCAAAAGCATCGACTCAATTTTGCTCCCCCCTGTAACCTACACTAATTACAACAAAAGCAACTACCACAAAAATGCCTCTCCTCTTCTAATAACTATAAAACACTAAAAAAAAATTACATCTACATCCTTAATATCTTCAAATCCCGTTAGAGTTTAATACCTGACATATTTCTATCGCAGCACGCGCGCAGAATCCGCCGCTGGGTAAATAACAGAGAGGCACAGAGATTAGATCGCATAGGAATTCCGTGTGCTGTTCGTTTGAATTTTGTCACAGGGTTTTTCGGGCACCGGCGTCGAAGGTGGGTCAGTTTGACGGTCGTTGGACATCGACGGCTAAATCCTGCAGGTCTCCGGGGCGAGAGGTTAACGGAGGGAAGGCTTTAAAATTTCAGCGAGCACCGACAAATCGGTGTTGCTGGATCGCTGCGGGGGGGGCGGCCAGGTCGCGCAGCTGACACATTCTCACCGACTAATTCAATATCAATCGCGTATCGGCTGGTCGTCGTCGTCGTCGTCGAAGTTTGCCGTGGCTGCAGCCTCTGCGATCGGGACCCGGGCTACGGCTGCAGCAACACGTTGCGTCACCCCTTTCTTCCGCCGGCCGCCCCCGCGGACGGTTTCCGAGCCGCCGGATCGCCGCAGAGACCGGCCCCGTTTGGCTCTCTCTCTCTCTCTCTATTTCTCTCTTTTTCTCGCTTTATTTCGAACTATCGCGCTTTCTCGCTCTCTTTTGCTCTCACTCCCTGTCGCTCTTTTTCTCGTTTTATCTCGAACTATCGCTCTCTCTCACTCTCTCTCTCTCTCTCTCTCTCTCGCTCTCTTTCACTCTCTATCTCTCTCTCTCGCTCTCTTTCACTCTCTCTATCTCTCTCTCGCTCTCTTTCACTCTCTCTCTCTCTCTCAGTCTCTCTCGCTCTCTTTCACTCTCTATCTCTCTCCCTCGCTCTCTTCCGCTCTCTCGCTCTATCTGGCTCCCTTTCGCTCGATTGCAGTTTTTACCGTAGCAAAACCACGATGTTGGCAACGTCGGAAGAACATAATACCGGATACAGCTTATCCGAATGCTGATAGAGCCCAAGAGAATCCGCCGTAAGCGCGGCCGTAGTAGGCTTACCACGGCTTAAGGGCCCACCCCGTGCGCCTCCACCTCGCCGCCCCCTTCCTCTTCTCATCCGACCGTCTTTCTCTTTTTACCGCGGCCGCTATCGTCCGCGCAGCCCCGTCTCGTGAAATACGCGGCATTCAGAAAGGTTATCCGAAGGCAGAAAAATGTTTTGCCAGATTATAAAATAATACCCGGAGCTCCTCCTCTTGTGTCCCAACCCTCTCCCTCTATCTCTCCCCGACTCTGTTCTCCGTCTCCGTGTCTGCCGACTCGTGCACCGCGAGACTCTCTTAACGAAAATTGTCCTCCTCGAGAAACGAGCACCGCCGCGGTTAACTCTTTACTAATCGGCAGTTTATTATCAGTCGACTTACTACCAATTATTTTATTATCCTTTATTGGGGTAAAAAGGTAATTGATTGATCTACTGTTAGTTTTTATATTGTTTAATTTTTTTTTTTTTTTAAGTATTAGATATTTTCTGCGATGAATAAGTTAATGAAATGAGAGTAGAATGAAGCGAGAGAAAGTATGGGTAATATAATATAATAATATAGAATATAATGAAATAATAATAAAATAATAATAATAGACCGGTGCCAGGGTTATTCTTAAAATAATTTGTTATCCTTTATCAAGGTAAAAGGGATAGATTGTTCTACTGTAAGTTTTTATATTGTTAAATATTTTTTTTTAAGTATTAGATAGATTTTTGCGATGAATAAATTAATGAAATGAGAGTAGAATGAATCAAATAGATGAAATGCACATGGTTACTCTATAATGGCAAAAGCTGAATAAGCGAAAAAAAGTATGGGTAATATGATATAATAATATAGAATATAATAAAATAATAATAATAGAGCCGCTGCCAGGGTTACGTATCGCGAATTTTTCAGCTTTCACTTCGACACCGTATTTTTATTGAAATTTGTCGAATTCGGTGGACTTTGAAATCGCGGAATCCATTTGAATATAAAATGCAGGATCTTCAGCGATAACTTCGTTCCGAAATGAAAACTTTTTCCTTGCTCGACGATTCAATTTTGTCTCGAACAGAGTGAATTGTCCAAAGAATTTTTGCTCCGGGCTTTTTTATCTCGCGGTCGAACAATTAACCCTTTGCACTCGAAGCGATTTTAACTGTAAATCTGAAATAATTCCTCTGCTGTACAGCTTTCCCATTTTAAGCGACCAAGTGTATTTTATATATGTCAAATTAACTCTTGTTATTCATGCCAACAGTTTCATGTTCAACAATTTTTCTAAAATTAAACTTTGCTGCTACAAACATTAAGCCAGGAACCTTCAGTTTTATTAGTTCTAGTATGGATGGACAATCGATTCTTTGGTTAATAATTTTAAAAACGAAAAGAATGTCTGCCAAAGATCTTATTTTTGTTGGAGTGCACTCATGTTCATGGTATTAAGTATAGATTCATAACGGTGTGAATAATAGTGTATAGGTGTTCCAATTTTAAATGAAGCGAATCAATATGTGTTCAGACGGACTGCTTTTTAAACTACTATTTTTACATCGCAAAAGTCGTTCTCGAAGCAGTCGTCGTCGAGTCTCTCTGTTCTATATGCTCGTCGCGGAAGGGTTCTCCTTGTGCCGTTACAGTAACGTTAAAAGGATGCACTCGGATCTGATCGTTTCCCACGCACCATCGACATCCGGCGAGGAACGCGACGCTGCATTTTTAATCTATTAATGGACCTGTCTCGCGAGAAGTAGGTTAAATTAAAAAGGGGGGGGGGGGTAAACGCGCGGAAATTGGGGCTGGTGTCGAAGGTGCAGCGGACGTCAATTTTTCGTATTAAATGTACCCCGCTTCACGGAATCAAACAATATCCCTACGAATGGATTAACCGCTTCCCTTTAACCCTCGCCCGGGAAACCGGATACCCGGATACCCATTTCTATGCGGGGCGACCCATTTCGATCGATCCCCTAAAACCAATCAAATCGCACTTCAAACAATATTTAGTATTATCGACGGTATCGAAGATATTTTATCGAATCTATTTAAATGGATCAACCAAGAATTTTTCTCGTTTAAGTTCTCTGTCGATTGTCAGCTGCAAAATGATAATTTAATTATAATAATATACAATATATAAATCATAAATGATAAGTTATTCCAATGCAAATGAAGCCTGTCACACAAAAAGATCAGCAATAGACAGTTGGATCTCTGAAACACATTTACAATATTTACTAAATATGAATATCATTAATTTCTTCTAAATAGAAATGAATTTGTCTATTATTAAAGCATAGAAACGAAATTAAATAAAGACAATAAAAGAAACAAAAATTATCTAGTCCTATTAAAGAAAATATTAAGGTGAAATAAGTCCTAATCAACGCTGCGTGAAAAGAGTCGTAGTGCAAGGGGTTAACAGGACCAGATAATTTTTACTTTTTGTATTGTCATTATTTATTTCCGTTCCTAGACTTTGATAATAGAAAAATTCAATTGGATTTCGATTTACAAGAAATCTTCGATTAAGAATAATATTCGTATTTAATAGATGTTACATGGAATATTTATTGTTACATGGACTCATTATTATAGTGCAACGGGTTAACTCTATGCATGAACAAAGACCAACATTATTATTATCATTATTAAACCAAGAGACGAATAGAGCGAAACGGGGCACCGCAACGCGAGATTTACTGCCTAAGTCCCCGAATCCGTCGCGGTAACTTCGGCCACCCAGTTAGCCCGAAGATTTCAATTTTTTATCAGGCGAAACAAAACCCGTACACGCTGTTCAACGGCGGACAAAAACGTCGTGGGAAGTTCGCGGGGCGAGGGGAGGGTGGGGGAGGCGTAATCCCGGCGTCAAAGTTTCGACCTTGCGTCCCGCGAACGTTCGCGCTAAAGTAAGTCTATGAATAATTTTAACAGCGGCGCTCGCGCGCGCGCGCGCGCTGTTCGTCGCCGAATCTCGCGTTTCGGCGCGTGTCCGTCCGAGCCCGGCATGCGACGGGACCCGGGTGGTGCCGGGAAACGATCCGTCTCGTTCGGACGCATTGCGGCGCGTTTTCCATTCCGGGACAGAAATGAACGCAGTCAACCCGGCGCCGTATCGGGTTCGATGTGAATCGCCCTGTTCTCGCGTAATTGATTTTTAATCGCGTCTCGTGCAACGCGTCTTTCCAGCGTGGCTCGTGGAACACGCCGCGACCATAAACGAGCCGACGAATTTACGCGCGCCGGATAACGACCGCGCGCGACAAGGTTACACCGTCGCGGACGTTTATTGTCGCGTAAACGCGATTGCGCGATTACGCGGCGGAGCGTCTTTGATTTTGCTCGCGACAGATTTCGGCTCGGCGGCGTGTAAACCGCTATCTTACAGCGACACCGCATTTAGTTAGTTGTTGTTGCTTGGCTTAGGCGGTGCAGATTTTTATACCGCACGCTTTTCTCAACCCGGTGATATTGATTTTATTTATCCATGGACGAAGTATGTCCTTTGGTATAAAATGGTAGGGGCAGAATTAGGCTATTTAGGGGCTAAATTATCATTTAGGCTAATTAGTAACTAATTTACCCTAGAATTAGGCTATGCAGCGCTGCAATGTGTGGCGGACAATGCTATACGCGAAGCACATTGTGAAGTGTTTGACGATTCGCCGACAAGGGTGTATCTAGTCTCGGGATCAAGAGAGACGCGATCTCGATTTTACCCTGATCGCATTATCGTATACCAAATTATATTATACCAAATATTTTATACCAAATATCCTATACCAAATTATATTATACCAAATTATATTATACCAAATATCGTATACCAAATATTTACCAAATTCTCCACAATTTCTGTATTAAATTCGAAACTGAAGAAGCTTGATAATTCCTCGAATTATCTGCGAAATAACCTAGCTTCTCTTATCGATCGTTCTCCGAACAATCTCTCCACGATCCAGGATCAATTAAAGTCGGAAGAGCCACTCGAACTTTCACACGTCTGCGAGGCATATTCCATAAATTACGAAGCCGAGAAATTCTGGGAAACGTAGAGAGCTATATCAAGGGATCCATCGTCGACAACACACGGATGAATTTTTGAAAATCAGCATCCCGAAAGATTGGATTCCATTCATCGGCGATCCATAACCAGAAATGCCGGTCTTTTTCGGGCTTCCCATCGGAAGTTGAAAACGGGAAAGTTTGTTAATCAGTTCGCCGACTTGATCCCGTACTTCTTCTTCTTCTTCTTTTTCTTCTTCTGTAATGCAGGGGAATGCCAGTGGGCTGATGCATCTCGAGCCCTTCCCTCTCAACGCCCTACGGAAAGCCCCCGCGATGCTAAGGGTTCTCGCTCTCGTTTGCGCTCGTTTCGCGGGGACCTCGAATAAAGGGCGGCGCTCGACGCGGATACAAGGGCGCAGGGCTCGCGAACAGGGGCGGACGAGTGCTTTCGAATTCGCGATTTCCGCGCGGAACGCACCTTTCGTACGCTGCGCGACAAAATGATAGGACACCCCAGAATTTGTCGCGTTTCTTAAAACCAATAATGTATAGAAAGTGTATGTATAGAAAAATAAAAATTTGCACGTGGCTGTGTAAACAGTATCCTTATCTCCGTGTTAACCCTTTGCACTCGAAGGCATTTTAACTGTAATTCAAACGTAACATTTCTAACATGTGACATTTCCATTTTATAAGGTAAAGAGGTTATGTTCAATTGAAAATGAATTTTGCAACTCACACAGAAACAGTTACACTTTTAATGATTTTTTTAATTGTACGTTTTTATAATAGAAATATTATTTTGAAACGTGATGTAATAATTGCAGTGGTGCCTCAGAGTCACCACTCGAGTGCAAAGGGTTAATAAAGAAGGGGTACTGTTTATACAGCTACACGCGAAACCTTTCTATGCGTTATCGGTTCCGAGATACGCGAAAAATTTTCGGACGTCCTATCATTTCGTCGCGCAGCGTACCAAGGTCCGCGCGGCTCGTTTACCTGGGCCACGCTCGCGCCGATTATTCGGCTGGAAACGGGCAAGACCGGAGACGGAAGGCGCGCGACGCTTTCCAGTACACGTATTTACGGGGCACCGCTCTATCTTTCATGGGTCCGCGTCGCGCACAAGCGAGCGAGCGGGGGCGAGGGGGCGAGCGGGGGAAGGGGGGACGTCGCTGCAAATTTTATCGAGTGTGAATTCGCGGCGAGCGGTATTCCTTCCGGTCATTAATCTTGCCGGGTGGCCCCCGCGATGAATTCGAGGGGGCGGACGTGTGCCAGTTTCGGAACCGCGTTCGTAAACCGGTTCGTTCCGGTTTTTCGCCCCGGCGGTATCTTGAACGAACGTCGCCCGCGTGTTACGGCCGATGAGATGAATGTAAAACGCTGACGGTTGCATCATCCGCGCGGCGTAAACGCCCGCAAAGAATCGCGCGCCGGGGCGGCTGCGTGTTCGCGGGCCGGGGGCTTATCGTCCGCGAAACGCTAAGAAAACAAACAGACGGCGGACTGTCGCGTTTTCATTCGGCTGTTCGGTGAATGCTATTTTCTCGGCGGAAATTGCGCGGCTTCGAAATGTGGAGGAAATTAAAAAGAGGATGGGGAGAAAGAGTGCGATGGAGACTGGGTGAAAAGAGTTAAGATAGAGCAGCTTAGGGTAAATTAGGTTCAGGATCATTTAGATTTGAACTATATTATATTGCTGTCTCTATCGCAGGGCAAGGTGAATTTTAAACAGACCTATAATAATTTGTAATAACCAACGAGATACAATCGTTCATCAGTAATGAGATGCTTTTACTTAATTACTTCTTGTCGTCTAAAGACCAATAAGGTATAACATTAACCCTTCGCACTGGAAGCCATTTTAACTGGAATTCTAAAATAAATTTTCTCACATAAAGCATTTCCATTTTACACAACAGAACGTATTTTATGCACATGAAATTGAATCTCGTAACTCATGTAAGAGTAGTTATACTTTTAATAATCTTTCAAATTATATCTTCTATAATATAAAAATGATTTTGGAACTGTAATTATAATTATTATATATTACAAAGGCATTCGCAATTGGGAATTGAGAGGTTCTTCAGGTGATTTGAAGTAACCTTTTCCTTTACAGAAATCTAATACGCGGCTTTACTTACGAGTTATTAATGAGAAACGTCGACCAATGAGAGGAGAGCTCCACTAGCGTATGCAGACGAGTCAGTAAGTGGGCGGAGTCGAGTTCTACTTATTGGCTCGACTGCGTCACGCTGGCTGGCGTCGCCTCTCATTGGTCACTGTTCCTTCACTAATATCTCGATAACTATGCTTCAGAGAAAATTTTCGTAAAGGAAAAAGTTACTTCAAATCACCTCAGCAGTCACTTAGCAATCAGTTAGCGGTGCCTCAGAGTCACCACTCGAGGGCAAATGGTTAAAATACCTAACAATATTATACTAATATACCAACAATATAAGCTATACAATATTCGAAATAAAAACTCCGCAACGAGCATCGCTTTAAAACAATTTATTTGATATTCCTTCGCTGAGCGTCGCGCGAAATGAAATAGTACGCGGGCAACGACCGACGTCAGAGTGTTGGTAGCCGTCATGCACTGCGGCGGGGATGCGTCGCGTTTCCCGGATCTTTTCGACGACACGTTCCAGGCGATCCTACGGTAGATCGTCGGATCGCGGAGTCCCGAGCCCCGGATTCCCGTGCGAAACTCGATATCAGATTTCGCGGCGTAGGCGGTGACTTCCCCGGCAGCGTTCGAATCGTCTTTCGCCTCGTCGCCTTTCATACGGTTCCTATAAGAATACGGACACCGATACCGGGCGTAAACGCCGAGAGTGGATGGCCGCTCTATCGGATGGCGGCCGATCTACAAACGTCGCCGGCGACGAGGAGAGCGGGCAGATAAGTGTGAAGAATGGAGGAAAGTTTAAACTCTCCGATATAAACGTCGTACGAGACGGTTAGGTTGCGGGTAGTAAGAGGATACCGTGGAAGAGGAGGAGGAGGGAGAAAAGGAAGGAGAAAGAGGAAGGAGAAAGAAGGACAAAGAAGAAAGAAGAAGAAGCATCGGAGTTCCCTTTAAAATCAGCGTCACGTAGACACCGTAACAGGAAGAGAGCGCGTTCGACGCCGGTCTCGCCTAATGGCCGGATTATTAGTGACAATCGTGTTAAGGATAATTGCGGGCGTCACCGCGCGCATAGAAATCTATACGCGGATCCGCGGGGCGTTGGCGACGGTCGCGCGAGCGACCCAGCAGCAGCAGCAGCACCGGTTGCTTCTAAAGTACACGAAACACGTTTAGTATGCCGCCGTAAGTCCGGAACTTATGGCAGTTTGGCAACGGCCAGGACCGAGGGCTGAGCGAATATCATCGTTCCGAGGATTTAACCGCGGCTCCCGTTCAGTTTAGCCCGGGATGATGCTGGGGGGTGGATGGGAGGGGGGGGGTCGGCAAGGGCACCGGTTAAATGGCGGCCGACCAGTAAAATAGTTTGCAGCTTATTCAAGGCGCGGGGGCTCCGAGATCCGAGAGAGCCAGCCAGCTATCCGAGTCCTCCGACAACTTTTTACACGACCGTATCTCGACCCGAGGACCCGCCCCGTGAACTTCGGTAACGGCACTCCCCCGCCCGACGGAAATCCCGTGCTTCGCGAAGCTCTCGCGACGATCCAGGGGTGACGTGCCTCGCGCTCAAGGGAACAAGAAGGGTGGGCCACCCCCCCCCCCCGTCGCGCTGCCGTCCCTAAGCGTGAAAGACGAGTTTCGTGTCACGAAATGTACACCGGAAAAGGTACATTCTCTCCAGCCGACCCGCGCCAAGTGTCCTGCGTTGGCTTTTACGAAATTTGCGTCCCCCGAGTCCTTGCAACCGATCCCGACGCTGCCGGGAGAGAAAACGGCCCCGGCGACGCTGTAGTGCTCTCTGCTCTTCGATGGCGAAGATGAATTATCGTTGGTTCGTTATTATTGCACCGCGGACCTTTAGGCGGTTGCGACGGAATCGGGTAAAGGCTGGTTTCCGTGGAGAAATTGTTAGGCTACAGTTTAACGTGGTTGGATCGCAGACTTTTGTACAAAGTAAACGTAGGGTGCACCGGTTGCTAGAATCAACATTTGAAGAGTGGCGCTGATATCCTTAAAATTCTTTTAAGACACTCATTTTTGCCACGATGACAAAAATATTGGCTTTCATTTTATACAACTGATTAAATTCTTTCAGCAAAGAACAGTTTAACACTTTCACAATCGGTGACACCAACGTGGTGTCATTGGTATGCCAGTCGTTGTTTGCCAGTGACGCTCGTGTGGTGGCATTGGTATGCCAGTCGTTGTGTGCCGGTGACACTCGCGTTTATAATGTTGTTATGAATTTTGTTTTATATTCGTACGTTTTAACACGTTCGTCGCCGCGTCACCCATACCTGGGTGACACTAATTTCTGACCAATTTTGAAAATTCACTTTTATTGCAATATACTCGAGCAAAGTGAATTCGACTATGATTTTTCGAATGCGAAAGAATTCTAACGTCGTCCCCTATTATAAATGTGAACTTTTTAGTTTTATTTTAATTAATTAAATTGCTTTAATTATGTGGGGATTTTATAGTCTAATTGTGGGCGACGAACGTGTTAATAATCGCCACACAAAGGAATAAATATTGTTGTACAATAATGTCGAATCATTTCAAGAATTTTCGTAAAGATTTTTCCAAGCGAACGGTTATGAAAATGTTAATATTTAACAAATATATATATATTTATCCATTTATTCTAATTCTGATCAAATCTCCTTAGTATACAAAATGTATAAAAGCAATTAACCCTAGATGCCTCAAAGACGTCTCAAAAACATCCTTGAAATATCTACCACTCCCCTAAAATTAACAAAGTACCTTCTCGTGTTTTATGTCAGGTGTTTTTGATATCGTTGCAGCGAGAAAGCAGGTCGAATAAAGCAATCGCGAGCGCGCCGAATAAAACAATGGGCGAACGGAGGTCTCGGCGAGAGTTCAGCAAAGTATATCTCCGCGCAGCAGTATATCCCAACCGGATAAGAACATTAGAAGAGCCTTTTATTATCGCAAGATTTACCCTCGAGTCGGGAATCCAGGGGTGGCCTGTACAGGTCACACGGGTAGCATAATGCGCGCAATCCTAGGGAACTGATTTCCATTTTAATGCGGCGCCCAGGTAAGTCTCTTTTAATTAGTGGCGCGCGATAACCGATGCAAATCTCTCAATTTTCATTAACATGCAGCCGCCCTGTAAGCGCATTTTAATAAATTATGCTCGCCTAGATCTAGCCGCCGAACAGACTTCCGCCCCGTTTAGAACGCGCCGCGATTCCGTAACTTCGCGATGCAATGAACACCGGCTCGTTTCGCTCGGTCTCGCGCGGTTTTATTTGCAAATATATCACCCTTCTGTTTTAGAAATGACGCGAACAGTGTTACCGGACTTTACGCGGTCGCGACGCATTTGCATCTGTAACGAGAGCGCGCGCGGGTATTTTACAGTGTAATTGTTCAACTTTTATCTCGTTCCGTAAATAGCTTCGACTGCGTGGTATATATTCGTGGTCGACGAGTTTGATATTTACCGCGAGGAATATTTTAATATACATCGTAAATTTATTTGTGATTTTTATGAAACGATTAGTAATAATACGAATTTGAGCAGAGACGGATGATAAGATCGAGACGGATGATAAGATGGTCGCGCGACCGGCGAAGGAACGAATAAACAAAAAACGAAGGAGGTTCTCGCAGGAGACAGGATCCCGAGCCCCCTCGAACAAGCAATAACATAAATAGAGCTTGCCGAGCCCCGAGGCTTGATCAGATTTCCCGGCTTACGAATTTATCCTGGCGAACGTTGAATTCCGCCGGGGAAATTATTCCTCTTACTTTCCGGCAGGAATCTTCGCGGGGCAAACGAGTTCACGGATCGACGGGCCCCCCGGCCCGATAACGGGAAATCAAAGCGAATATTCAGCGGGTTTCGCGTCGCAAACATACCATGTTCGAGACCGCAGATTCACGGATTCCGTCGAGACGGTGATTTTTCAAACAAGAAAAAACACCGCGTCCCGACGCCCCCGCATCGGACCCGTGATTTTTATTTTCTCACGCTGATCCGGCTATCGGGCATTTTCGATTGATAAACGCGAGCCGGGTGAAATACGAACGCGCCGATGACGATCGCTCGGGAATTTCTCGTTTCGATCTAACCAGGGACCAGTTACGTTCTCTTTCAAAAGTGTGGAAGAAATTACTGTAATTATATTATATATGTTTCACTCTTTCATATCTTATTTTAATTCAACAGTTTCGTAAAAATTTACAAATTAAATAACATGTACAATTTAATAAAGAATGTCGAAGATTATGTACTTTTTAACCGGTTAACTTTTTTTGACGAGTAAATTCGTCATGCAGTAATAATAATATTTTTTACTACGTGCAAACTCGTCCCGGAGAAAGGACATTTTGTGCCAAGAATTATTAGACGTTAATATAACAACGGTACGCGCGCGTCGTCCTTATCGGAGGCATGAAATAAAGGCATTTCGCGACGAAGCAAGTGAAATGGGTCGGCTTATAGTCGGACAAGGGGAACAATGGAAGTCTACGATCGGTCGAGTAGAATAGAGACACGATCAGATACGTGGAATAAGGACGTTCCGCATTCGGATAAGTGGAATGTAGATAACCTATGCCCGGACAAGTAGATAACACCGAACTGTTGTCAAACAAGTTCGGTGAGGATAGTCGGACAAGTAGAACAGGCTTGACCTACGGCGGGGGGCGAATCAAATACAGACTATTTATGGCTAAACAAGCAGAACCGTCGCGATTTACGATTCAACAGTAGAATAGCACGACGTATGGCCAGACAAGAGAAACAGATATACTGCAGCTGATTCATATCCTATAATTTTCTCTAGGTCCACATAGTCGTTCCTCTTTATTAATTTTTATTCTTTATTTTGCCTGAGAATTTCTCAATTGCACTGTTTAACATCACTTAGGATTGTTGGTTTAACATAACTTTGACGCGAGATTGTTTCTCAATGAAACTACTTAAACCCTGAAATCGAAACTCACCGGTTGCACCGACCATCGTCAGAGTGAACTTCCGCCACAGCACGCCCTTTTGGAGAACTTTGAATTATACATTCATCCGAAAACAGGAACTCGCCGATTATCAAGGCTATTAAATTGAGCGAAGACGAAAGCAGGGATCTCTCGATTAAGCATGTAAAACTGGACCGGCGTAGACACCTCGGGAGGCTGGCCGCTGCCAAAGACAAATATGTTTGCGATCCATACCAGCTCTGCTCCAAACAGACGGGTCCGATATGCACCTAACAATCGGTTATTGAACTTGAGGAACTTCGAGTTGAACTTGAGGATTATCGAGTATATTTTACAATTATAAAAATATAAATATTTTTATTAGAATTGATTGAAATAAGTCACATTATTGGAGCGAATAGACCAATTAAATCTACGGTTAGTGCTAAAATGCGCACAAGAAGACTGTAATAGCGTAGAACCGATAGCATAAGGACGTCTTTAGACCGTCTGTAAGACGTCTTTTAACATCTGAGAAAAGACGTCTTAGAGCAGTCTGCTTTTATACGTAAGACGTTCAGAGCTAAAGACATCCAGTGCTTATTGAGAGTGCAGAGAGATAAATGCCAATGTTAACAAAAATCCTTTAATATTTTATCCTCAATACGACCAAATAGATATAAATAATTATTACGTAACAACTGTATATACTGCGAACTATATATAATACTATGTCTCAAAGTACTACGCTGCGTACACACTTAAATAATTCACAGCAGCTGTCCAATTAATTCTTTCAATCCTTGTATTTCCAAGATTATTAAATTCTGAGAACATATTGTACATAAAGTGGGCAATTAGAGAATTCAGTGTCAAATGCCTGGCACGAACACCAGAAATCTGGCGACTGCCGGACCGCGACACAAAGCCAGAGCCACCGGGCGGCTAGGAAATTCTAGCCCGGCCACGGCCAAAGGGAAAACGCGGACAAATATTTTTAATATGTGCAACGCGTTGGTTAGCACTCGATGCACCTTTGCGCGGTGAAAACGGGACGCGACGGCCGCCAGGCGCCGCGTTCAACCAGGATTAACCTGTTCCACTTTGCCAGGTTGGAACATTATCATTACCGCGTGACCGTGTAACGCGCGCCGTACAGCCGGCGCGAAACCGGCCCACCATTGCGTGAACTCGTTCTGTCGCGAAGTTTTTTCGAATTACGCACAGAGCGTACGGAAAATATCCCACGGCCGGTGGGAGCCATTCTTCCGTCAAAGGCTCGTTGTCGCGCGCGTGTTTCGTGAATCTTTGATCTCTGCACTCTGCGCCGCGCTGACCAATTTACGAGCAAATAGGGACGAAAAACAATTTGTTGGGTTCATAGAATCGAACGTTGCTGACACAGTTAGGTGGACGTTGTCTGAGCAGGATTTCTTGTTGCATAATGTTTTGGTAGACGTAGTTGCAAATTTGTTCCGGTTCGATAGTATTTGCACAGGTGTTTAGGAGATCCTAGTTTAGGAGAACCTTGTTTAGCAGTTGTCAAACCTTTGTCCAGTATCCTGCGAGACTGAAACGCTTTTTCAAGTCCTGCGAACGGGAGCACTCGATGCCGGTGACTGTAAATTAACAAGTACCGATTCTATCTTTTAAATGAAGTTTACCGTGGACAGAGCACGATGCACGGCACGAAGGAAAAAGAGGAAGACGCGCGGGGACGATTTCGCGAGCAGAAAACCGCGCTATTAATTCCGTCTAAAATTAATTACGGCACGAATAACAGAGCGTAGAAAGGGATGATATCGCAGCGCAAACACGGCGGAGAGCGCGTAGAACGATTATTCGGTCAACTGTTACTCGTCGAAATTAAATATTTTTGTAATATGCCCAGGCCGCTGTATTAATATCTTTTACGGAATTAATTGAAACGGGAATAAACGAAGGGGCGTGCGCGCCGCTGTCCGCTGTTTATTTATCGGACATTAATTTATGAAAATGCATATCGGGACTTAATAAACCGAAAGTTCTTCGCAATTCGCTCTCGCTCTCTCTTTATCTCTCTCTATCTCTC